>NW_026647561.1:0-149000 GCF_950295315.1 Erinaceus europaeus | reverse complement strand
GTGTGGTGGCAGGGGGTTAGGGCAGGTCCCCCTGCTGGACAGTGAGATGGCAGCTGGGCTGGCTCTGGGCCCCCAGGGCTGAAGCGCAGAAGCAGGGTGGCAGTAAAGTAGTGCAGGGAGGCACACAGTAGATGTTAGTTGGGGAGCCTGGGGAGAGAGGGCAAGGGGAAAGGGGGCATCCTTGTGGAGGGGTCTGGAGTAGAGAGTGGGGGGAGCTGGAGGCGTGGAAGGTCCCAGGAACCAGGGATTGACAGGAACAGATTCCTGCACCCACCCACTGGATAGAAGCTGCAGCAGCCAGAGCAGCAGCCCTGGCTTGCCTAGACCAAGGGCCCTGAGTGAGTCCCTCTGAGGATGAGGAAGAGAAGGAGGAGGAGGTGGAGGAGGAGGAGGAGGAGGAGGAGGAGGAGGAGGAGGAGGAAGAAGAGGAGGAGGAGGAGGAGGAGCAGGAGGAGGAGGAGGGGCAGGAGGGCAGCTATCAGTAGGCAATGGGATTAATAGAGGCCTCCCTTACGGAGGCATGTGTCCAGGCAGGCACCCACCAATCCTCCGGGGCAGCTCAGGGCACCCAGGGACCTGGTGTGGGTATCTCTGGGGCGGGGACTGTCAGTCAGTCAGCAAGACTGTGTGTCAGTGCAAATGGTGGGACAGGGGCCTGGCGGACCTTGGTCCCCAGCCCTGGATCTCAGATGCCAGCCCCATGCCCAGACACACACCAATCTGCCCATAACCCCTTGGCCCGGCTGACCTGCACCTGCTTTGGCCTGGGGCTCTGGCTCTGGTGGCTGGCCACCACCCCTCAAGGTCAAGTTGAGAGTGGGGGTCATGGCTGCTGGTCAACTGGATGGGCGGGGTCCCCGTGGCCTAGCAACCACAGGAGCCCTCTGTGATGTCCTAGCCCCTGGCATTCTGTGCTGGCCACACTGGCACTGGGCAGCCCAACTGCCCTGCCACTCGGTCAGCCAGCAGCGCCCAGACGCCTGGGCCCTGACACAGAGGGACGGAAGGATGGGAAGCCAGTGCTGACCGACAAGGGACCTAAGGGCTGGCAGCCAAGAGAAGACAGGTGGAGTTGTGCCCGGGATCCAGGGAGCCCAGGCCAGAGCTGCCTGCATGCCTGCCTGCCCTCCTGGATGTCTGTATGTTGCCTTTGTCCAGGTAGGTTTCTCAGGTCCCCTCCACTCCTCTCCTCTCCTGTCCTCTCCTGTCCTCTCATGCCCTCACCATCCTCTCCCCTCTCCTCTCCTCTGCACTTTGCTTCTCTCCTTTGTCTGTCTTCTCTTGCGGGTGCCCTGCTCAACAGCTCCAGCACTTGTGATGGTTCTCCAGTGACAGCTGTTCGCAACCCCTTCCACCCCCTCCCTGCCCCAGAGGTGACCCAACTCACAGATCTCCAGCTCACCACACCCACACCCCCCAACACATTCCCTGGTTCAGCCCCTCTGCCCTATTCAGCCGAACTCGCCCCTTTGCAACCTACCTATGCATCCTGGTGTGTCTTCACCATTCAAGGAGAGATCTCCTTTTGTACTTAGCTTGGTTGACTGGTGGATGGATGGATGGATGGATGGATGGATGGATGGATGGCTGGATGGATGGATGCATGGATGGATGGATGGATGGATGTATAGATTGATGGGTGGATGGATGGATGCATGGATAGCTCAATGTATTGGTTTTGTAGAGGCAGAGTACCATCTAGGGGTACTTGAGACCGCTGGTGTCAGAGCCAGAGTCTATGTCAAATGTAAAACATTAATTCATCAATAACAAAAATGAATAAGCACTTAATAAATAAATAAATAAATATAAAAACTGGGTTAAAAAATACATGGCGTCTTTGCCTTTCTGCATATGCTATGCTATGAGGATCTTAACAAGGAAAGCATTGTCCTGAGTAGCCCCATTGAAGTAGTGGAATATTTCCTTTTCCTTTTTCTTTTTTTACTTTCAATTTTCTTGATTATTTACTGGAATAAATAGACAGGAATTGAGAGGGAAGGGAGGGATAGAGAGTTTGTGACACAGAGAGAGTCACCTGTAGCATTTCTGCACCACTTGTAAAGACTTCCCCCGGCAGGTGGGGACCAGGGTCTTGAAGCCCAGTCCCCCTGCATTGTAACATGAGTGCTTAACTGGGTGTGGCACCACCTGGTACCCTTGATGGGACACTTTTTTTTAGCAATGAAAAGAAATTCTCGTGGCAAGGTAATAAATAAATGAAGAAATAAACAAAAGTGCATTTACATTAACTCTGGAAGCACACAGGGACATATACATCTCTGTTACCTGTATTACTTATTCGTTGATTGATTGATTGATTGCCTCAAGGGGTTATTGCCTCAGCTCAGTGCCTGCGCCACAAATAATCCACAGCCCCTGCACTCTTTTATTCCCCTTTCGCTGCCCTTGTTGCTTGGTCACTGTGGTGGTTATTGTTGTGGTTGTTGTTGTTGTTTTGACCTTGCATCAGACACAGAGAAAAGGAGAGAGCAGGGGAAATACAGAGTGGGAGAGAAAGATAGAGCCCCTAAAGACCAGCTTCACACCCTGTAAAGCGACTCCCCTGCAGGTGGGGGTCTGGGCACCAGACCCCAGACCCTTCCACCTGTCCCCTCTTTTCGAGAGCGCCACAAGGCCTTAACCCTCTGACATACAGCCAAACCTCCCTGGATTTACTTTTGAAGGCAATATGACCTGCCTCGTTTAAAATCTCCTTATCCTGAGGGTCAGTCCTGGAGACAGTGTCATGACACGACACACGGAGATCTCTGGTATCAGAGAGCACCTGGAACAGCAGCTGGGGCTCTAGTGCCAGGGCAGGAGTAAACTCCCCATCCACCGTCCACGGAGTCCACCTGCCTGCATTTTGGTCCTTTTCCCTCCAAAAAAGATCTTTCCCTTTTTCCACTGAGAAACAAGCAGCAGACAGGTTACCCAGGCAGGGGGAAAAATAATAAATAAAAAACCTTTTTTTTTTTTTTTTTTTACCCGTAGCGAATGACCATCTTCTGGGAAGTACAGGTTTTGAACCTGAAAACCCTGTCTTTCTGTGTCCTAGTCCACAGAAAGAGCCACTAGCCCAGCCAGATCTCACTCTCAGATGGAGTGTTTTTGCCAGTCAAAAGTCTGCACAGCGCACTAGGGATTGGGCGGCCTGAGAACCAAATGTTACATTGTAGATGGACTGTTTGCAGTTCTTGCTCCCCAGGACATTGGACTTTCTCAACTCCCTCCCCTACAGCATGCAAAAAAGGTTCTTGACCAACCATAGAGCAAATGGAGTAGGGGCGAGTGGAGCTTGTTGCATGTCTGTGCTGCTCATGCCCAGGTGTCTGTGGGGGGCCGTGGCAGAGGCTGTAAGGGGGCTAGGGGGCAGAAGGAGACTGTTTCAGAGGCAGGCTGCAGGCACGGGAGCCCGTGAGTGTGTGCAGGGCAGTGTGTGTGGGTGTGGTGGCAGGGGGTTAGGGCAGGTCCCCCTGCTGGACAGTGAGATGGCAGCTGGGCTGGCTCTGGGCCCCCAGGGCTGAAGCGCAGAAGCAGGGTGGCAGTAAAGTAGTGCAGGGAGGCACACAGTAGATGTTAGTTGGGGAGCCTGGGGAGAGAGGGCAAGGGGAAAGGGGGCATCCTTGTGGAGGGGTCTGGAGTAGAGAGTGGGGGGAGCTGGAGGCGTGGAAGGTCCCAGGAACCAGGGATTGACAGGAACAGATTCCTGCACCCACCCACTGGATAGAAGCTGCAGCAGCCAGAGCAGCAGCCCTGGCTTGCCTAGACCAAGGGCCCTGAGTGAGTCCCTCTGAGGATGAGGAAGAGAAGGAGGAGGAGGTGGAGGAGGAGGAGGAGGAGGAGGAGGAGGAGGAGGAAGAAGAGGAGGAGGAGGAGGAGGAGCAGGAGGAGGAGGAGGGGCAGGAGGGCAGCTATCAGTAGGCAATGGGATTAATAGAGGCCTCCCTTACGGAGGCATGTGTCCAGGCAGGCACCCACCAATCCTCCGGGGCAGCTCAGGGCACCCAGGGACCTGGTGTGGGTATCTCTGGGGCGGGGACTGTCAGTCAGTCAGCAAGACTGTGTGTCAGTGCAAATGGTGGGACAGGGGCCTGGCGGACCTTGGTCCCCAGCCCTGGATCTCAGATGCCAGCCCCATGCCCAGACACACACCAATCTGCCCATAACCCCTTGGCCCGGCTGACCTGCACCTGCTTTGGCCTGGGGCTCTGGCTCTGGTGGCTGGCCACCACCCGTCAAGGTCAAGTTGAGAGTGGGGGTCATGGCTGCTGGTCAACTGGATGGGCGGGGTCCCCGTGGCCTAGCAACCACAGGAGCCCTCTGTGATGTCCTAGCCCCTGGCATTCTGTGCTGGCCACACTGGCACTGGGCAGCCCAACTGCCCTGCCACTCGGTCAGCCAGCAGCGCCCAGACGCCTGGGCCCTGACACAGAGGGACGGAAGGATGGGAAGCCAGTGCTGACCGACAAGGGACCTAAGGGCTGGCAGCCAAGAGAAGACAGGTGGAGTTGTGCCCGGGATCCAGGGAGCCCAGGCCAGAGCTGCCTGCATGCCTGCCTGCCCTCCTGGATGTCTGTATGTTGCCTTTGTCCAGGTAGGTTTCTCAGGTCCCCTCCACTCCTGTCCTCTCCTGTCCTCTCCTGTCCTCTCCTGCCCTCACCATCCTCTCCCCTCTCCTCTCCTCTGCACTTTGCTTCTCTCCTTTGTCTGTCTTCTCTTGCGGGTGCCCTGCTCAACAGCTCCAGCACTTGTGATGGTTCTCCAGTGACAGCTGTTCGCAACCCCTTCCACCCCCTCCCTGCCCCAGAGGTGACCCAACTCACAGATCTCCAGCTCACCACACCCACACCCCCCAACACATTCCCTGGTTCAGCCCCTCTGCCCTATTCAGCCGAACTCGCCCCTTTGCAACCTACCTATGCATCCTGGTGTGTCTTCACCATTCAAGGAGAGATCTCCTTTTGTACTTAGCTTGGTTGACTGGTGGATGGATGGATGGATGGATGGATGGATGGATGGCTGGCTGGATGGATGGATGGATGCATGGATGGATGGATGGATGGATGTATAGATTGATGGGTGGATGGATGGATGCATGGATAGCTCAATGTATTGGTTTTGTAGAGGCAGAGTACCATCTAGGGGTACTTGAGACCGCTGGTGTCAGAGCCAGAGTCTATGTCAAATGTAAAACATTAATTCATCAATAACAAAAATGAATAAGCACTTAATAAATAAATAAATAAATATAAAAACTGGGTTAAAAAATACATGGCGTCTTTGCCTTTCTGCATATGCTATGCTATGAGGATCTTAACAAGGAAAGCATTGTCCTGAGTAGCCCCATTGAAGTAGTGGAATATTTCCTTTTCCTTTTTCTTTTTTTACTTTCAATTTTCTTGATTATTTACTGGAATAAATAGACAGGAATTGAGAGGGAAGGGAGGGATAGAGAGTTTGTGACACAGAGAGAGTCACCTGTAGCATTTCTGCACCACTTGTAAAGACTTCCCCCGGCAGGTGGGGACCAGGGTCTTGAAGCCCAGTCCCCCTGCATTGTAACATGAGTGCTTAACTGGGTGTGGCACCACCTGGTACCCTTGATGGGACACTTTTTTTTTAGCAATGAAAAGAAATTCTCGTGGCAAGGTAATAAATAAATGAAGAAATAAACAAAAGTGCATTTACATTAACTCTGGAAGCACACAGGGACATATACATCTCTGTTACCTGTATTACTTATTCGTTGATTGATTGATTGATTGCCTCAAGGGGTTATTGCCTCAGCTCAGTGCCTGCGCCACAAATAATCCACAGCCCCTGCACTCTTTTATTCCCCTTTCGCTGCCCTTGTTGCTTGGTCACTGTGGTGGTTATTGTTGTGGTTGTTGTTGTTGTTTTGACCTTGCATCAGACACAGAGAAAAGGAGAGAGCAGGGGAAATACAGAGTGGGAGAGAAAGATAGAGCCCCTAAAGACCAGCTTCACACCCTGTAAAGCGACTCCCCTGCAGGTGGGGGTCTGGGCACCAGACCCCAGACCCTGCCACCTGTCCCCTCTTTTCGAGAGCGCCACAAGGCCTTAACCCTCTGACATACAGCCAAACCTCCCTGGATTTACTTTTGAAGGCAATATGACCTGCCTCGTTTAAAATCTCCTTATCCTGAGGGTCAGTCCTGGAGACAGTGTCATGACACGACACACGGAGATCTCTGGTATCAGAGAGCACCTGGAACAGCAGCTGGGGCTCTAGTGCCAGGGCAGGAGTAAACTCCCCATCCACCGTCCACGGAGTCCACCTGCCTGCATTTTGGTCCTTTTCCCTCCAAAAAAGATCTTTCCCTTTTTCCACTGAGAAACAAGCAGCAGACAGGTTACCCAGGCAGGGGGAAAAATAATAAATAAAAAACCTTTTTTTTTTTTTTTTTTACCCGTAGCGAATGACCATCTTCTGGGAAGTACAGGTTTTGAACCTGAAAACCCTGTCTTTCTGTGTCCTAGTCCACAGAAAGAGCCACTAGCCCAGCCAGATCTCACTCTCAGATGGAGTGTTTTTGCCAGTCAAAAGTCTGCACAGCGCACTAGGGATTGGGCGGCCTGAGAACCAAATGTTACATTGTAGATGGACTGTTTGCAGTTCTTGCTCCCCAGGACATTGGACTTTCTCAACTCCCTCCCCTACAGCATGCAAAAAAGGTTCTTGACCAACCATAGAGCAAATGGAGTAGGGGCGAGTGGAGCTTGTTGCATGTCTGTGCTGCTCATGCCCAGGTGTCTGTGGGGGGCCGTGGCAGAGGCTGTAAGGGGGCTAGGGGGCAGAAGGAGACTGTTTCAGAGGCAGGCTGCAGGCACGGGAGCCCGTGAGTGTGTGCAGGGCAGTGTGTGTGGGTGTGGTGGCAGGGGGTTAGGGCAGGTCCCCCTGCTGGACAGTGAGATGGCAGCTGGGCTGGCTCTGGGCCCCCAGGGCTGAAGCGCAGAAGCAGGGTGGCAGTAAAGTAGTGCAGGGAGGCACACAGTAGATGTTAGTTGGGGAGCCTGGGGAGAGAGGGCAAGGGGAAAGGGGGCATCCTTGTGGAGGGGTCTGGAGTAGAGAGTGGGGGGAGCTGGAGGCGTGGAAGGTCCCAGGAACCAGGGATTGACAGGAACAGATTCCTGCACCCACCCACTGGATAGAAGCTGCAGCAGCCAGAGCAGCAGCCCTGGCTTGCCTAGACCAAGGGCCCTGAGTGAGTCCCTCTGAGGATGAGGAAGAGAAGGAGGAGGAGGTGGAGGAGGAGGAGGAGGAGGAGGAGGAGGAGGAGGAAGAAGAGGAGGAGGAGGAGGAGGAGCAGGAGGAGGAGGAGGGGCAGGAGGGCAGCTATCAGTAGGCAATGGGATTAATAGAGGCCTCCCTTACGGAGGCATGTGTCCAGGCAGGCACCCACCAATCCTCCGGGGCAGCTCAGGGCACCCAGGGACCTGGTGTGGGTATCTCTGGGGCGGGGACTGTCAGTCAGTCAGCAAGACTGTGTGTCAGTGCAAATGGTGGGACAGGGGCCTGGCGGACCTTGGTCCCCAGCCCTGGATCTCAGATGCCAGCCCCATGCCCAGACACACACCAATCTGCCCATAACCCCTTGGCCCGGCTGACCTGCACCTGCTTTGGCCTGGGGCTCTGGCTCTGGTGGCTGGCCACCACCCCTCAAGGTCAAGTTGAGAGTGGGGGTCATGGCTGCTGGTCAACTGGATGGGCGGGGTCCCCGTGGCCTAGCAACCACAGGAGCCCTCTGTGATGTCCTAGCCCCTGGCATTCTGTGCTGGCCACACTGGCACTGGGCAGCCCAACTGCCCTGCCACTCGGTCAGCCAGCAGCGCCCAGACGCCTGGGCCCTGACACAGAGGGACGGAAGGATGGGAAGCCAGTGCTGACCGACAAGGGACCTAAGGGCTGGCAGCCAAGAGAAGACAGGTGGAGTTGTGCCCGGGATCCAGGGAGCCCAGGCCAGAGCTGCCTGCATGCCTGCCTGCCCTCCTGGATGTCTGTATGTTGCCTTTGTCCAGGTAGGTTTCTCAGGTCCCCTCCACTCCTGTCCTCTCCTGTCCTCTCCTGTCCTCTCCTGCCCTCACCATCCTCTCCCCTCTCCTCTCCTCTGCACTTTGCTTCTCTCCTTTGTCTGTCTTCTCTTGCGGGTGCCCTGCTCAACAGCTCCAGCACTTGTGATGGTTCTCCAGTGACAGCTGTTCGCAACCCCTTCCACCCCCTCCCTGCCCCAGAGGTGACCCAACTCACAGATCTCCAGCTCACCACACCCACACCCCCCAACACATTCCCTGGTTCAGCCCCTCTGCCCTATTCAGCCGAACTCGCCCCTTTGCAACCTACCTATGCATCCTGGTGTGTCTTCACCATTCAAGGAGAGATCTCCTTTTGTACTTAGCTTGGTTGACTGGTGGATGGATGGATGGATGGATGGATGGATGGATGGATGGATGGATGGCTGGCTGGATGGATGGATGCATGGATGGATGGATGGATGGATGGATGTATAGATTGATGGGTGGATGGATGGATGCATGGATAGCTCAATGTATTGGTTTTGTAGAGGCAGAGTACCATCTAGGGGTACTTGAGACCGCTGGTGTCAGAGCCAGAGTCTATGTCAAATGTAAAACATTAATTCATCAATAACAAAAATGAATAAGCACTTAATAAATAAATAAATAAATATAAAAACTGGGTTAAAAAATACATGGCGTCTTTGCCTTTCTGCATATGCTATGCTATGAGGATCTTAACAAGGAAAGCATTGTCCTGAGTAGCCCCATTGAAGTAGTGGAATATTTCCTTTTCCTTTTTCTTTTTTTACTTTCAATTTTCTTGATTATTTACTGGAATAAATAGACAGGAATTGAGAGGGAAGGGAGGGATAGAGAGTTTGTGATACAGAGAGAGTCACCTGTAGCATTTCTGCACCACTTGTAAAGACTTCCCCCGGCAGGTGGGGACCAGGGTCTTGAAGCCCAGTCCCCCTGCATTGTAACATGAGTGCTTAACTGGGTGTGGCACCACCTGGTACCCTTGATGGGACACTTTTTTTTAGCAATGAAAAGAAATTCTCGTGGCAAGGTAATAAATAAATGAAGAAATAAACAAAAGTGCATTTACATTAACTCTGGAAGCACACAGGGACATATACATCTCTGTTACCTGTATTACTTATTCGTTGATTGATTGATTGATTGCCTCAAGGGGTTATTGCCTCAGCTCAGTGCCTGCGCCACAAATAATCCACAGCCCCTGCACTCTTTTATTCCCCTTTCGCTGCCCTTGTTGCTTGGTCACTGTGGTGGTTATTGTTGTGGTTGTTGTTGTTGTTTTGACCTTGCATCAGACACAGAGAAAAGGAGAGAGCAGGGGAAATACAGAGTGGGAGAGAAAGATAGAGCCCCTAAAGACCAGCTTCACACCCTGTAAAGCGACTCCCCTGCAGGTGGGGTTCTGGGCACCAGACCCCAGACCCTTCCACCTGTCCCCTCTTTTCGAGAGCGCCACAAGGCCTTAACCCTCTGACATACAGCCAAACCTCCCTGGATTTACTTTTGAAGGCAATATGACCTGCCTCGTTTAAAATCTCCTTATCCTGAGGGTCAGTCCTGGAGACAGTGTCATGACACGACACACGGAGATCTCTGGTATCAGAGAGCACCTGGAACAGCAGCTGGGGCTCTAGTGCCAGGGCAGGAGTAAACTCCCCATCCACCGTCCACGGAGTCCACCTGCCTGCATTTTGGTCCTTTTCCCTCCAAAAAAGATCTTTCCCTTTTTCCACTGAGAAACAAGCAGCAGACAGGTTACCCAGGCAGGGGGAAAAATAATAAATAAAAAACCTTTTTTTTTTTTTTTTTTACCCGTAGCGAATGACCATCTTCTGGGAAGTACAGGTTTTGAACCTGAAAACCCTGTCTTTCTGTGTCCTAGTCCACAGAAAGAGCCACTAGCCCAGCCAGATCTCACTCTCAGATGGAGTGTTTTTGCCAGTCAAAAGTCTGCACAGCGCACTAGGGATTGGGCGGCCTGAGAACCAAATGTTACATTGTAGATGGACTGTTTGCAGTTCTTGCTCCCCAGGACATTGGACTTTCTCAACTCCCTCCCCTACAGCATGCAAAAAAGGTTCTTGACCAACCATAGAGCAAATGGAGTAGGGGCGAGTGGAGCTTGTTGCATGTCTGTGCTGCTCATGCCCAGGTGTCTGTGGGGGGCCGTGGCAGAGGCTGTAAGGGGGCTAGGGGGCAGAAGGAGACTGTTTCAGAGGCAGGCTGCAGGCACGGGAGCCCGTGAGTGTGTGCAGGGCAGTGTGTGTGGGTGTGGTGGCAGGGGGTTAGGGCAGGTCCCCCTGCTGGACAGTGAGATGGCAGCTGGGCTGGCTCTGGGCCCCCAGGGCTGAAGCGCAGAAGCAGGGTGGCAGTAAAGTAGTGGAGGGAGGCACACAGTAGATGTTAGTTGGGGAGCCTGGGGAGAGAGGGCAAGGGGAAAGGGGGCATCCTTGTGGAGGGGTCTGGAGTAGAGAGTGGGGGGAGCTGGAGGCGTGGAAGGTCCCAGGAACCAGGGATTGACAGGAACAGATTCCTGCACCCACCCACTGGATAGAAGCTGCAGCAGCCAGAGCAGCAGCCCTGGCTTGCCTAGACCAAGGGCCCTGAGTGAGTCCCTCTGAGGATGAGGAAGAGAAGGAGGAGGAGGTGGAGGAGGAGGAGGAGGAGGAGGAGGAGGAAGAAGAGGAGGAGGAGGAGGAGGAGGGGCAGGAGGGCAGCTATCAGTAGGCAATGGGATTAATAGAGGCCTCCCTTACGGAGGCATGTGTCCAGGCAGGCACCCACCAATCCTCCGGGGCAGCTCAGGGCACCCAGGGACCTGGTGTGGGTATCTCTGGGGCGGGGACTGTCAGTCAGTCAGCAAGACTGTGTGTCAGTGCAAATGGTGGGACAGGGGCCTGGCGGACCTTGGTCCCCAGCCCTGGATCTCAGATGCCAGCCCCATGCCCAGACACACACCAATCTGCCCATAACCCCTTGGCCCGGCTGACCTGCACCTGCTTTGGCCTGGGGCTCTGGCTCTGGTGGCTGGCCACCACCCGTCAAGGTCAAGTTGAGAGTGGGGGTCATGGCTGCTGGTCAACTGGATGGGCGGGGTCCCCGTGGCCTAGCAACCACAGGAGCCCTCTGTGATGTCCTAGCCCCTGGCATTCTGTGCTGGCCACACTGGCACTGGGCAGCCCAACTGCCCTGCCACTCGGTCAGCCAGCAGCGCCCAGACGCCTGGGCCCTGACACAGAGGGACGGAAGGATGGGAAGCCAGTGCTGACCGACAAGGGACCTAAGGGCTGGCAGCCAAGAGAAGACAGGTGGAGTTGTGCCCGGGATCCAGGGAGCCCAGGCCAGAGCTGCCTGCATGCCTGCCTGCCCTCCTGGATGTCTGTATGTTGCCTTTGTCCAGGTAGGTTTCTCAGGTCCCCTCCACTCCTGTCCTCTCCTGTCCTCTCCTGTCCTCTCCTGCCCTCACCATCCTCTCCCCTCTCCTCTCCTCTGCACTTTGCTTCTCTCCTTTGTCTGTCTTCTCTTGCGGGTGCCCTGCTCAACAGCTCCAGCACTTGTGATGGTTCTCCAGTGACAGCTGTTCGCAACCCCTTCCACCCCCTCCCTGCCCCAGAGGTGACCCAACTCACAGATCTCCAGCTCACCACACCCACACCCCCCAACACATTCCCTGGTTCAGCCCCTCTGCCCTATTCAGCCGAACTCGCCCCTTTGCAACCTACCTATGCATCCTGGTTTGTCTTCACCATTCAAGGAGAGATCTCCTTTTGTACTTAGCTTGGTTGACTGGTGGATGGATGGATGGATGGATGGATGGATGGATGGATGGATGGATGGCTGGCTGGCTGGATGGATGGATGCATGGATGGATGGATGGATGGATGTATAGATTGATGGGTGGATGGATGGATGCATGGATAGCTCAATGTATTGGTTTTGTAGAGGCAGAGTACCATCTAGGGGTACTTGAGACCGCTGGTGTCAGAGCCAGAGTCTATGTCAAATGTAAAACATTAATTCATCAATAACAAAAATGAATAAGCACTTAATAAATAAATAAATAAATATAAAAACTGGGTTAAAAAATACATGGCGTCTTTGCCTTTCTGCATATGCTATGCTATGAGGATCTTAACAAGGAAAGCATTGTCCTGAGTAGCCCCATTGAAGTAGTGGAATATTTCCTTTTCCTTTTTCTTTTTTTACTTTCAATTTTCTTGATTATTTACTGGAATAAATAGACAGGAATTGAGAGGGAAGGGAGGGATAGAGAGTTTGTGACACAGAGAGAGTCACCTGTAGCATTTCTGCACCACTTGTAAAGACTTCCCCCGGCAGGTGGGGACCAGGGTCTTGAAGCCCAGTCCCCCTGCATTGTAACATGAGTGCTTAACTGGGTGTGGCACCACCTGGTACCCTTGATGGGACACTTTTTTTTTAGCAATGAAAAGAAATTCTCGTGGCAAGGTAATAAATAAATGAAGAAATAAACAAAAGTGCATTTACATTAACTCTGGAAGCACACAGGGACATATACATCTCTGTTACCTGTATTACTTATTCGTTGATTGATTGATTGATTGCCTCAAGGGGTTATTGCCTCATCTCAGTGCCTGCGCCACAAATAATCCACAGCCCCTGCACTCTTTTATTCCCCTTTCGCTGCCCTTGTTGCTTGGTCACTGTGGTGGTTATTGTTGTGGTTGTTGTTGTTGTTTTGACCTTGCATCAGACACAGAGAAAAGGAGAGAGCAGGGGAAATACAGAGTGGGAGAGAAAGATAGAGCCCCTAAAGACCAGCTTCACACCCTGTAAAGCGACTCCCCTGCAGGTGGGGGTCTGGGCACCAGACCCCAGACCCTTCCACCTGTCCCCTCTTTTCGAGAGCGCCACAAGGCCTTAACCCTCTGACATACAGCCAAACCTCCCTGGATTTACTTTTGAAGGCAATATGACCTGCCTCGTTTAAAATCTCCTTATCCTGAGGGTCAGTCCTGGAGACAGTGTCATGACACGACACACAGAGATCTCTGGTATCAGAGAGCACCTGGAACAGCAGCTGGGGCTCTAGTGCCAGGGCAGGAGTAAACTCCCCATCCACCGTCCACGGAGTCCACCTGCCTGCATTTTGGTCCTTTTCCCTCCAAAAAAGATCTTTCCCTTTTTCCACTGAGAAACAAGCAGCAGACAGGTTACCCAGGCAGGGGGAAAAATAATAAATAAAAAACCTTTTTTTTTTTTTTTTTTTTTTTTTTACCCGTAGCGAATGACCATCTTCTGGGAAGTACAGGTTTTGAACCTGAAAACCCTGTCTTTCTGTGTCCTAGTCCACAGAAAGAGCCACTAGCCCAGCCAGATCTCACTCTCAGATGGAGTGTTTTTGCCAGTCAAAAGTCTGCACAGCGCACTAGGGATTGGGCGGCCTGAGAACCAAATGTTACATTGTAGATGGACTGTTTGCAGTTCTTGCTCCCCAGGACATTGGACTTTCTCAACTCCCTCCCCTACAGCATGCAAAAAAGGTTCTTGACCAACCATAGAGCAAATGGAGTAGGGGCGAGTGGAGCTTGTTGCATGTCTGTGCTGCTCATGCCCAGGTGTCTGTGGGGGGCCGTGGCAGAGGCTGTAAGGGGGCTAGGGGGCAGAAGGAGACTGTTTCAGAGGCAGGCTGCAGGCACGGGAGCCCGTGAGTGTGTGCAGGGCAGTGTGTGTGGGTGTGGTGGCAGGGGGTTAGGGCAGGTCCCCCTGCTGGACGGTGAGATGGCAGCTGGGCTGGCTCTGGGCCCCCAGGGCTGAAGCGCAGAAGCAGGGTGGCAGTAAAGTAGTGCAGGGAGGCACACAGTAGATGTTAGTTGGGGAGCCTGGGGAGAGAGGGCAAGGGGAAAGGGGGCATCCTTGTGGAGGGGTCTGGAGTAGAGAGTGGGGGGAGCTGGAGGCGTGGAAGGTCCCCAGGAACCAGGGATTGACAGGAACAGATTCCTGCACCCACCCACTGGATAGAAGCTGCAGCAGCCAGAGCAGCAGCCCTGGCTTGCCTAGACCAAGGGCCCTGAGTGAGTCCCTCTGAGGATGAGGAAGAGAAGGAGGAGGAGGTGGAGGAGGAGGAGGAGGAGGAGGAGGAGGAGGAGGAGGAAGAAGAGGAGGAGGAGGAGGAGGAGCAGGAGGAGGAGGAGGGGCAGGAGGGCAGCTATCAGTAGGCAATGGGATTAATAGAGGCCTCCCTTACGGAGGCATGTGTCCAGGCAGGCACCCACCAATCCTCCGGGGCAGCTCAGGGCACCCAGGGACCTGGTGTGGGTATCTCTGGGGCGGGGACTGTCAGTCAGTCAGCAAGACTGTGTGTCAGTGCAAATGGTGGGACAGGGGCCTGGCGGACCTTGGTCCCCAGCCCTGGATCTCAGATGCCAGCCCCATGCCCAGACACACACCAATCTGCCCATAACCCCTTGGCCCGGCTGACCTGCACCTGCTTTGGCCTGGGGCTCTGGCTCTGGTGGCTGGCCACCACCCCTCAAGGTCAAGTTGAGAGTGGGGGTCATGGCTGCTGGTCAACTGGATGGGCGGGGTCCCCGTGGCCTAGCAACCACAGGAGCCCTCTGTGATGTCCTAGCCCCTGGCATTCTGTGCTGGCCACACTGGCACTGGGCAGCCCAACTGCCCTGCCACTCGGTCAGCCAGCAGCGCCCAGACGCCTGGGCCCTGACACAGAGGGACGGAAGGATGGGAAGCCAGTGCTGACCGACAAGGGACCTAAGGGCTGGCAGCCAAGAGAAGACAGGTGGAGTTGTGCCTGGGATCCAGGGAGCCCAGGCCAGAGCTGCCTGCATGCCTGCCTGCCCTCCTGGATGTCTGTATGTTGCCTTTGTCCAGGTAGGTTTCTCAGGTCCCCTCCACTCCTGTCCTCTCCTGTCCTCTCCTGTCCTCTCCTGCCCTCACCATCCTCTCCCCTCTCCTCTCCTCTGCACTTTGCTTCTCTCCTTTGTCTGTCTTCTCTTGCGGGTGCCCTGCTCAACAGCTCCAGCACTTGTGATGGTTCTCCAGTGACAGCTGTTCGCAACCCCTTCCACCCCCTCCCTGCCCCAGAGGTGACCCAACTCACAGATCTCCAGCTCACCACACCCACACCCCCCAACACATTCCCTGGTTCAGCCCCTCTGCCCTATTCAGCCGAACTCGCCCCTTTGCAACCTACCTATGCATCCTGGTTTGTCTTCACCATTCAAGGAGAGATCTCCTTTTGTACTTAGCTTGGTTGACTGGTGGATGGATGGATGGATGGATGGATGGATGGATGGCTGGCTGGCTGGCTGGATGGATGGATGCATGGATGGATGGATGGATGGATGTATAGATTGATGGGTGGATGGATGGATGCATGGATAGCTCAATGTATTGGTTTTGTAGAGGCAGAGTACCATCTAGGGGTACTTGAGACCGCTGGTGTCAGAGCCAGAGTCTATGTCAAATGTAAAACATTAATTCATCAATAACAAAAATGAATAAGCACTTAATAAATAAATAAATAAATAAATAAATATAAAAACTGGGTTAAAAAATACATGGCGTCTTTGCCTTTCTGCATATGCTATGCTATGAGGATCTTAACAAGGAAAGCATTGTCCTGAGTAGCCCCATTGAAGTAGTGGAATATTTCCTTTTCCTTTTTCTTTTTTTACTTTCAATTTTCTTGATTATTTACTGGAATAAATAGACAGGAATTGAGAGGGAAGGGAGGGATAGAGAGTTTGTGACACAGAGAGAGTCACCTGTAGCATTTCTGCACCACTTGTAAAGACTTTCCCCGGCAGGTGGGGACCAGGGTCTTGAAGCCCAGTCCCCCTGCATTGTAACATGAGTGCTTAACTGGGTGTGGCACCACCTGGTACCCTTGATGGGACACTTTTTTTTTAGCAATGAAAAGAAATTCTCGTGGCAAGGTAATAAATAAATGAAGAAATAAACAAAAGTGCATTTACATTAACACTGGAAGCACACAGGGACATATACATCTCTGTTACCTGTATTACTTATTCGTTGATTGATTGATTGATTGCCTCAAGGGGTTATTGCCTCAGCTCAGTGCCTGCGCCACAAATAATCCACAGCCCCTGCACTCTTTTATTCCCCTTTCGCTGCCCTTGTTGCTTGGTCACTGTGGTGGTTATTGTTGTGGTTGTTGTTGTTGTTTTGACCTTGCATCAGACACAGAGAAAAGGAGAGAGCAGGGGAAATACAGAGTGGGAGAGAAAGATAGAGCCCCTAAAGACCAGCTTCACACCCTGTAAAGCGACTCCCCTGCAGGTGGGGGTCTGGGCACCAGACCCCAGACCCTTCCACCTGTCCCCTCTTTTCGAGAGCGCCACAAGGCCTTAACCCTCTGACATACAGCCAAACCTCCCTGGATTTACTTTTGAAGGCAATATGACCTGCCTCGTTTAAAATCTCCTTATCCTGAGGGTCAGTCCTGGAGACAGTGTCATGACACGACACACGGAGATCTCTGGTATCAGAGAGCACCTGGAACAGCAGCTGGGGCTCTAGTGCCAGGGCAGGAGTAAACTCCCCATCCACCGTCCACGGAGTCCACCTGCCTGCATTTTGGTCCTTTTCCCTCCAAAAAAGATCTTTCCCTTTTTCCACTGAGAAACAAGCAGCAGACAGGTTACCCAGGCAGGGGGAAAAATAATAAATAAAAAACCTTTTTTTTTTTTTTTTTTTTTTTTTTTTTTTTTTTTTACCCGTAGCGAATGACCATCTTCTGGGAAGTACAGGTTTTGAACCTGAAAACCCTGTCTTTCTGTGTCCTAGTCCACAGAAAGAGCCACTAGCCCAGCCAGATCTCACTCTCAGATGGAGTGTTTTTGCCAGTCAAAAGTCTGCACAGCGCACTAGGGATTGGGCGGCCTGAGAAGCAAATGTTACATTGTAGATGGACTGTTTGCAGTTCTTGCTCCCCAGGACATTGGACTTTCTCAACTCCCTCCCCTACAGCATGCAAAAAAGGTTCTTGACCAACCATAGAGCAAATGGAGTAGGGGCGAGTGGAGCTTGTTGCATGTCTGTGCTGCTCATGCCCAGGTGTCTGTGGGGGGCCGTGGCAGAGGCTGTAAGGGGGCTAGGGGGCAGAAGGAGACTGTTTCAGAGGCAGGCTGCAGGCACGGGAGCCCGTGAGTGTGTGCAGGGCAGTGTGTGTGGGTGTGGTGGCAGGGGGTTAGGGCAGGTCCCCCTGCTGGACGGTGAGATGGCAGCTGGGCTGGCTCTGGGCCCCCAGGGCTGAAGCGCAGAAGCAGGGTGGCAGTAAAGTAGTGCAGGGAGGCACACAGTAGATGTTAGTTGGGGAGCCTGGGGAGAGAGGGCAAGGGGAAAGGGGGCATCCTTGTGGAGGGGTCTGGAGTAGAGAGTGGGGGGAGCTGGAGGCGTGGAAGGTCCCAGGAACCAGGGATTGACAGGAACAGATTCCTGCACCCACCCACTGGATAGAAGCTGCAGCAGCCAGAGCAGCAGCCCTGGCTTGCCTAGACCAAGGGCCCTGAGTGAGTCCTTCTGAGGATGAGGAAGAGAAGGAGGAGGAGGTGGAGGAGGAGGAGGAGGAGGAGGAGGAGGAGGAGGAAGAAGAGGAGGAGGAGGAGGAGGAGCAGGAGGAAGAGGAGGGGCAGGAGGGCAGCTATCAGTAGGCAATGGGATTAATAGAGGCCTCCCTTACGGAGGCATGTGTCCAGGCAGGCACCCACCAATCCTCCGGGGCAGCTCAGGGCACCCAGGGACCTGGTGTGGGTATCTCTGGGGCGGGGACTGTCAGTCAGTCAGCAAGACTGTGTGTCAGTGCAAATGGTGGGACAGGGGCCTGGCGGACCTTGGTCCCCAGCCCTGGATCTCAGATGCCAGCCCCATGCCCAGACACACACCAATCTGCCCATAACCCCTTGGCCCGGCTGACCTGCACCTGCTTTGGCCTGGGGCTCTGGCTCTGGTGGCTGGCCACCACCCCTCAAGGTCAAGTTGAGAGTGGGGGTCATGGCTGCTGGTCAACTGGATGGGCGGGGTCCCCGTGGCCTAGCAACCACAGGAGCCCTCTGTGATGTCCTAGCCCCTGGCATTCTGTGCTGGCCACACTGGCACTGGGCAGCCCAACTGCCCTGCCACTCGGTCAGCCAGCAGCGCCCAGACGCCTGGGCCCTGACACAGAGGGACGGAAGGATGGGAAGCCAGTGCTGACCGACAAGGGACCTAAGGGCTGGCAGCCAAGAGAAGACAGGTGGAGTTGTGCCCGGGATCCAGGGAGCCCAGGCCAGAGCTGCCTGCATGCCTGCCTGCCCTCCTGGATGTCTGTATGTTGCCTTTGTCCAGGTAGGTTTCTCAGGTCCCCTCCACTCCTGTCCTCTCCTGTCCTCTCCTGTCCTCTCCTGCCCTCACCATCCTCTCCCCTCTCCTCTCCTCTGCACTTTGCTTCTCTCCTTTGTCTGTCTTCTCTTGCGGGTGCCCTGCTCAACAGCTCCAGCACTTGTGATGGTTCTCCAGTGACAGCTGTTCGCAACCCCTTCCACCCCCTCCCTGCCCCAGAGGTGACCCAACTCACAGATCTCCAGCTCACCACACCCACACCCCCCAACACATTCCCTGGTTCAGCCCCTCTGCCCTATTCAGCCGAACTCGCCCCTTTGCAACCTACCTATGCATCCTGGTTTGTCTTCACCATTCAAGGAGAGATCTCCTTTTGTACTTAGCTTGGTTGACTGGTGGATGGATGGATGGATGGATGGCTGGCTGGCTGGCTGGATGGATGGATGCATGGATGGATGGATGGATGGATGTATAGATTGATGGGTGGATGGATGGATGCATGGATAGCTCAATGTATTGGTTTTGTAGAGGCAGAGTACCATCTAGGGGTACTTGAGACCGCTGGTGTCAGAGCCAGAGTCTATGTCAAATGTAAAACATTAATTCATCAATAACAAAAATGAATAAGCACTTAATAAATAAATAAATAAATATAAAAACTGGGTTAAAAAATACATGGCGTCTTTGCCTTTCTGCATATGCTATGCTATGAGGATCTTAACAAGGAAAGCATTGTCCTGAGTAGCCCCATTGAAGTAGTGGAATATTTCCTTTTCCTTTTTCTTTTTTTACTTTCAATTTTCTTGATTATTTACTGGAATAAATAGACAGGAATTGAGAGGGAAGGGAGGGATAGAGAGTTTGTGAAACAGAGAGAGTCACCTGTAGCATTTCTGCACCACTTGTAAAGACTTCCCCCGGCAGGTGGGGACCAGGGTCTTGAAGCCCAGTCCCCATGCATTGTAACATGAGTGCTTAACTGGGTGTGGCACCACCTGGTACCCTTGATGGGACACTTTTTTTTTAGCAATGAAAAGAAATTCTCGTGGCAAGGTAATAAATAAATGAAGAAATAAACAAAAGTGCATTTACATTAACTCTGGAAGCACACAGGGACATATACATCTCTGTTACCTGTATTACTTATTCGTTGATTGATTGATTGATTGCCTCAAGGGGTTATTGCCTCAGCTCAGTGCCTGCGCCACAAATAATCCACAGCCCCTGCACTCTTTTATTCCCCTTTCGCTGCCCTTGTTGCTTGGTCACTGTGGTGGTTATTGTTGTGGTTGTTGTTGTTGTTTTGACCTTGCATCAGACACAGAGAAAAGGAGAGAGCAGGGGAAATACAGAGTGGGAGAGAAAGATAGAGCCCCTAAAGACCAGCTTCACACCCTGTAAAGCGACTCCCCTGCAGGTGGGGGTCTGGGCACCAGACCCCAGACCCTTCCACCTGTCCCCTCTTTTCGAGAGCGCCACAAGGCCTTAACCCTCTGACATACAGCCAAACCTCCCTGGATTTACTTTTGAAGGCAATATGACCTGCCTCGTTTAAAATCTCCTTATCCTGAGGGTCAGTCCTGGAGACAGTGTCATGACACGACACACAGAGATCTCTGGTATCAGAGAGCACCTGGAACAGCAGCTGGGGCTCTAGTGCCAGGGCAGGAGTAAACTCCCCATCCACCGTCCACGGAGTCCACCTGCCTGCATTTTGGTCCTTTTCCCTCCAAAAAAGATCTTTCCCTTTTTCCACTGAGAAACAAGCAGCAGACAGGTTACCCAGGCAGGGGGAAAAATAATAAATAAAAAACCTTTTTTTTTTTTTTTTTTACCCGTAGCGAATGACCATCTTCTGGGAAGTACAGGTTTTGAACCTGAAAACCCTGTCTTTCTGTGTCCTAGTCCACAGAAAGAGCCACTAGCCCAGCCAGATCTCACTCTCAGATGGAGTGTTTTTGCCAGTCAAAAGTCTGCACAGCGCACTAGGGATTGGGCGGCCTGAGAACCAAATGTTACATTGTAGATGGACTGTTTGCAGTTCTTGCTCCCCAGGACATTGGACTTTCTCAACTCCCTCCCCTACAGCATGCAAAAAAGGTTCTTGACCAACCATAGAGCAAATGGAGTAGGGGCGAGTGGAGCTTGTTGCATGTCTGTGCTGCTCATGCCCAGGTGTCTGTGGGGGGCCGTGGCAGAGGCTGTAAGGGGGCTAGGGGGCAGAAGGAGACTGTTTCAGAGGCAGGCTGCAGGCACGGGAGCCCGTGAGTGTGTGCAGGGCAGTGTGTGTGGGTGTGGTGGCAGGGGGTTAGGGCAGGTCCCCCTGCTGGACAGTGAGATGGCAGCTGGGCTGGCTCTGGGCCCCCAGGGCTGAAGCGCAGAAGCAGGGTGGCAGTAAAGTAGTGGAGGGAGGCACACAGTAGATGTTAGTTGGGGAGCCTGGGGAGAGAGGGCAAGGGGAAAGGGGGCATCCTTGTGGAGGGGTCTGGAGTAGAGAGTGGGGGGAGCTGGAGGCGTGGAAGGTCCCAGGAACCAGGGATTGACAGGAACAGATTCCTGCACCCACCCACTGGATAGAAGCTGCAGCAGCCAGAGCAGCAGCCCTGGCTTGCCTAGACCAAGGGCCCTGAGTGAGTCCCTCTGAGGATGAGGAAGAGAAGGAGGAGGAGGTGGAGGAGGAGGAGGAGGAGGAGGAGGAGGAAGAAGAGGAGGAGGAGGAGGAGGAGGGGCAGGAGGGCAGCTATCAGTAGGCAATGGGATTAATAGAGGCCTCCCTTACGGAGGCATGTGTCCAGGCAGGCACCCACCAATCCTCCGGGGCAGCTCAGGGCACCCAGGGACCTGGTGTGGGTATCTCTGGGGCGGGGACTGTCAGTCAGTCAGCAAGACTGTGTGTCAGTGCAAATGGTGGGACAGGGGCCTGGCGGACCTTGGTCCCCAGCCCTGGATCTCAGATGCCAGCCCCATGCCCAGACACACACCAATCTGCCCATAACCCCTTGGCCCGGCTGACCTGCACCTGCTTTGGCCTGGGGCTCTGGCTCTGGTGGCTGGCCACCACCCGTCAAGGTCAAGTTGAGAGTGGGGGTCATGGCTGCTGGTCAACTGGATGGGCGGGGTCCCCGTGGCCTAGCAACCACAGGAGCCCTCTGTGATGTCCTAGCCCCTGGCATTCTGTGCTGGCCACACTGGCACTGGGCAGCCCAACTGCCCTGCCACTCGGTCAGCCAGCAGCGCCCAGACGCCTGGGCCCTGACACAGAGGGACGGAAGGATGGGAAGCCAGTGCTGACCGACAAGGGACCTAAGGGCTGGCAGCCAAGAGAAGACAGGTGGAGTTGTGCCCGGGATCCAGGGAGCCCAGGCCAGAGCTGCCTGCATGCCTGCCTGCCCTCCTGGATGTCTGTATGTTGCCTTTGTCCAGGTAGGTTTCTCAGGTCCCCTCCACTCCTGTCCTCTCCTGTCCTCTCCTGTCCTCTCCTGCCCTCACCATCCTCTCCCCTCTCCTCTCCTCTGCACTTTGCTTCTCTCCTTTGTCTGTCTTCTCTTGCGGGTGCCCTGCTCAACAGCTCCAGCACTTGTGATGGTTCTCCAGTGACAGCTGTTCGCAACCCCTTCCACCCCCTCCCTGCCCCAGAGGTGACCCAACTCACAGATCTCCAGCTCACCACACCCACACCCCCCAACACATTCCCTGGTTCAGCCCCTCTGCCCTATTCAGCCGAACTCGCCCCTTTGCAACCTACCTATGCATCCTGGTTTGTCTTCACCATTCAAGGAGAGATCTCCTTTTGTACTTAGCTTGGTTGACTGGTGGATGGATGGATGGATGGATGGATGGATGGATGGATGGATGGATGGATGGCTGGCTGGCTGGATGGATGGATGCATGGATGGATGGATGGATGGATGTATAGATTGATGGGTGGATGGATGGATGCATGGATAGCTCAATGTATTGGTTTTGTAGAGGCAGAGTACCATCTAGGGGTACTTGAGACCGCTGGTGTCAGAGCCAGAGTCTATGTCAAATGTAAAACATTAATTCATCAATAACAAAAATGAATAAGCACTTAATAAATAAATAAATAAATATAAAAACTGGGTTAAAAAATACATGGCGTCTTTGCCTTTCTGCATATGCTATGCTATGAGGATCTTAACAAGGAAAGCATTGTCCTGAGTAGCCCCATTGAAGTAGTGGAATATTTCCTTTTCCTTTTTCTTTTTTTACTTTCAATTTTCTTGATTATTTACTGGAATAAATAGACAGGAATTGAGAGGGAAGGGAGGGATAGAGAGTTTGTGACACAGAGAGAGTCACCTGTAGCATTTCTGCACCACTTGTAAAGACTTCCCCCGGCAGGTGGGGACCAGGGTCTTGAAGCCCAGTCCCCCTGCATTGTAACATGAGTGCTTAACTGGGTGTGGCACCACCTGGTACCCTTGATGGGACACTTTTTTTTTAGCAATGAAAAGAAATTCTCGTGGCAAGGTAATAAATAAATGAAGAAATAAACAAAAGTGCATTTACATTAACTCTGGAAGCACACAGGGACATATACATCTCTGTTACCTGTATTACTTATTCGTTGATTGATTGATTGATTGCCTCAAGGGGTTATTGCCTCATCTCAGTGCCTGCGCCACAAATAATCCACAGCCCCTGCACTCTTTTATTCCCCTTTCGCTGCCCTTGTTGCTTGGTCACTGTGGTGGTTATTGTTGTGGTTGTTGTTGTTGTTTTGACCTTGCATCAGACACAGAGAAAAGGAGAGAGCAGGGGAAATACAGAGTGGGAGAGAAAGATAGAGCCCCTAAAGACCAGCTTCACACCCTGTAAAGCGACTCCCCTGCAGGTGGGGGTCTGGGCACCAGACCCCAGACCCTTCCACCTGTCCCCTCTTTTCGAGAGCGCCACAAGGCCTTAACCCTCTGACATACAGCCAAACCTCCCTGGATTTACTTTTGAAGGCAATATGACCTGCCTCGTTTAAAATCTCCTTATCCTGAGGGTCAGTCCTGGAGACAGTGTCATGACACGACACACAGAGATCTCTGGTATCAGAGAGCACCTGGAACAGCAGCTGGGGCTCTAGTGCCAGGGCAGGAGTAAACTCCCCATCCACCGTCCACGGAGTCCACCTGCCTGCATTTTGGTCCTTTTCCCTCCAAAAAAGATCTTTCCCTTTTTCCACTGAGAAACAAGCAGCAGACAGGTTACCCAGGCAGGGGGAAAAATAATAAATAAAAAACCTTTTTTTTTTTTTTTTTTTTTTTTTTACCCGTAGCGAATGACCATCTTCTGGGAAGTACAGGTTTTGAACCTGAAAACCCTGTCTTTCTGTGTCCTAGTCCACAGAAAGAGCCACTAGCCCAGCCAGATCTCACTCTCAGATGGAGTGTTTTTGCCAGTCAAAAGTCTGCACAGCGCACTAGGGATTGGGCGGCCTGAGAACCAAATGTTACATTGTAGATGGACTGTTTGCAGTTCTTGCTCCCCAGGACATTGGACTTTCTCAACTCCCTCCCCTACAGCATGCAAAAAAGGTTCTTGACCAACCATAGAGCAAATGGAGTAGGGGCGAGTGGAGCTTGTTGCATGTCTGTGCTGCTCATGCCCAGGTGTCTGTGGGGGGCCGTGGCAGAGGCTGTAAGGGGGCTAGGGGGCAGAAGGAGACTGTTTCAGAGGCAGGCTGCAGGCACGGGAGCCCGTGAGTGTGTGCAGGGCAGTGTGTGTGGGTGTGGTGGCAGGGGGTTAGGGCAGGTCCCCCTGCTGGACGGTGAGATGGCAGCTGGGCTGGCTCTGGGCCCCCAGGGCTGAAGCGCAGAAGCAGGGTGGCAGTAAAGTAGTGCAGGGAGGCACACAGTAGATGTTAGTTGGGGAGCCTGGGGAGAGAGGGCAAGGGGAAAGGGGGCATCCTTGTGGAGGGGTCTGGAGTAGAGAGTGGGGGGAGCTGGAGGCGTGGAAGGTCCCAGGAACCAGGGATTGACAGGAACAGATTCCTGCACCCACCCACTGGATAGAAGCTGCAGCAGCCAGAGCAGCAGCCCTGGCTTGCCTAGACCAAGGGCCCTGAGTGAGTCCCTCTGAGGATGAGGAAGAGAAGGAGGAGGAGGTGGAGGAGGAGGAGGAGGAGGAGGAGGAGGAGGAGGAAGAAGAGGAGGAGGAGGAGGAGGAGCAGGAGGAGGAGGAGGGGCAGGAGGGCAGCTATCAGTAGGCAATGGGATTAATAGAGGCCTCCCTTACGGAGGCATGTGTCCAGGCAGGCACCCACCAATCCTCCGGGGCAGCTCAGGGCACCCAGGGACCTGGTGTGGGTATCTCTGGGGCGGGGACTGTCAGTCAGTCAGCAAGACTGTGTGTCAGTGCAAATGGTGGGACAGGGGCCTGGCGGACCTTGGTCCCCAGCCCTGGATCTCAGATGCCAGCCCCATGCCCAGACACACACCAATCTGCCCATAACCCCTTGGCCCGGCTGACCTGCACCTGCTTTGGCCTGGGGCTCTGGCTCTGGTGGCTGGCCACCACCCCTCAAGGTCAAGTTGAGAGTGGGGGTCATGGCTGCTGGTCAACTGGATGGGCGGGGTCCCCGTGGCCTAGCAACCACAGGAGCCCTCTGTGATGTCCTAGCCCCTGGCATTCTGTGCTGGCCACACTGGCACTGGGCAGCCCAACTGCCCTGCCACTCGGTCAGCCAGCAGCGCCCAGACGCCTGGGCCCTGACACAGAGGGACGGAAGGATGGGAAGCCAGTGCTGACCGACAAGGGACCTAAGGGCTGGCAGCCAAGAGAAGACAGGTGGAGTTGTGCCTGGGATCCAGGGAGCCCAGGCCAGAGCTGCCTGCATGCCTGCCTGCCCTCCTGGATGTCTGTATGTTGCCTTTGTCCAGGTAGGTTTCTCAGGTCCCCTCCACTCCTGTCCTCTCCTGTCCTCTCCTGTCCTCTCCTGCCCTCACCATCCTCTCCCCTCTCCTCTCCTCTGCACTTTGCTTCTCTCCTTTGTCTGTCTTCTCTTGCGGGTGCCCTGCTCAACAGCTCCAGCACTTGTGATGGTTCTCCAGTGACAGCTGTTCGCAACCCCTTCCACCCCCTCCCTGCCCCAGAGGTGACCCAACTCACAGATCTCCAGCTCACCACACCCACACCCCCCAACACATTCCCTGGTTCAGCCCCTCTGCCCTATTCAGCCGAACTCGCCCCTTTGCAACCTACCTATGCATCCTGGTTTGTCTTCACCATTCAAGGAGAGATCTCCTTTTGTACTTAGCTTGGTTGACTGGTGGATGGATGGATGGATGGATGGATGGATGGATGGCTGGCTGGCTGGCTGGATGGATGGATGCATGGATGGATGGATGGATGGATGT
Source organism: Erinaceus europaeus (assembly GCF_950295315.1). NCBI lineage: Eukaryota > Metazoa > Chordata > Mammalia > Eulipotyphla > Erinaceidae > Erinaceus > Erinaceus europaeus. The sequence continues at coordinate 123,207 of NW_026647561.1, read as the reverse complement.
ATAGATTGATGGGTGGATGGATGGATGCATGGATAGCTCAATGTATTGGTTTTGTAGAGGCAGAGTACCATCTAGGGGTACTTGAGACCGCTGGTGTCAGAGCCAGAGTCTATGTCAAATGTAAAACATTAATTCATCAATAACAAAAATGAATAAGCACTTAATAAATAAATAAATAAATAAATAAATATAAAAACTGGGTTAAAAAATACATGGCGTCTTTGCCTTTCTGCATATGCTATGCTATGAGGATCTTAACAAGGAAAGCATTGTCCTGAGTAGCCCCATTGAAGTAGTGGAATATTTCCTTTTCCTTTTTCTTTTTTTACTTTCAATTTTCTTGATTATTTACTGGAATAAATAGACAGGAATTGAGAGGGAAGGGAGGGATAGAGAGTTTGTGACACAGAGAGAGTCACCTGTAGCATTTCTGCACCACTTGTAAAGACTTTCCCCGGCAGGTGGGGACCAGGGTCTTGAAGCCCAGTCCCCCTGCATTGTAACATGAGTGCTTAACTGGGTGTGGCACCACCTGGTACCCTTGATGGGACACTTTTTTTTTAGCAATGAAAAGAAATTCTCGTGGCAAGGTAATAAATAAATGAAGAAATAAACAAAAGTGCATTTACATTAACACTGGAAGCACACAGGGACATATACATCTCTGTTACCTGTATTACTTATTCGTTGATTGATTGATTGATTGCCTCAAGGGGTTATTGCCTCAGCTCAGTGCCTGCGCCACAAATAATCCACAGCCCCTGCACTCTTTTATTCCCCTTTCGCTGCCCTTGTTGCTTGGTCACTGTGGTGGTTATTGTTGTGGTTGTTGTTGTTGTTTTGACCTTGCATCAGACACAGAGAAAAGGAGAGAGCAGGGGAAATACAGAGTGGGAGAGAAAGATAGAGCCCCTAAAGACCAGCTTCACACCCTGTAAAGCGACTCCCCTGCAGGTGGGGGTCTGGGCACCAGACCCCAGACCCTTCCACCTGTCCCCTCTTTTCGAGAGCGCCACAAGGCCTTAACCCTCTGACATACAGCCAAACCTCCCTGGATTTACTTTTGAAGGCAATATGACCTGCCTCGTTTAAAATCTCCTTATCCTGAGGGTCAGTCCTGGAGACAGTGTCATGACACGACACACGGAGATCTCTGGTATCAGAGAGCACCTGGAACAGCAGCTGGGGCTCTAGTGCCAGGGCAGGAGTAAACTCCCCATCCACCGTCCACGGAGTCCACCTGCCTGCATTTTGGTCCTTTTCCCTCCAAAAAAGATCTTTCCCTTTTTCCACTGAGAAACAAGCAGCAGACAGGTTACCCAGGCAGGGGGAAAAATAATAAATAAAAAACCTTTTTTTTTTTTTTTTTTTTTTTTTTTTTTTTTTTACCCGTAGCGAATGACCATCTTCTGGGAAGTACAGGTTTTGAACCTGAAAACCCTGTCTTTCTGTGTCCTAGTCCACAGAAAGAGCCACTAGCCCAGCCAGATCTCACTCTCAGATGGAGTGTTTTTGCCAGTCAAAAGTCTGCACAGCGCACTAGGGATTGGGCGGCCTGAGAAGCAAATGTTACATTGTAGATGGACTGTTTGCAGTTCTTGCTCCCCAGGACATTGGACTTTCTCAACTCCCTCCCCTACAGCATGCAAAAAAGGTTCTTGACCAACCATAGAGCAAATGGAGTAGGGGCGAGTGGAGCTTGTTGCATGTCTGTGCTGCTCATGCCCAGGTGTCTGTGGGGGGCCGTGGCAGAGGCTGTAAGGGGGCTAGGGGGCAGAAGGAGACTGTTTCAGAGGCAGGCTGCAGGCACGGGAGCCCGTGAGTGTGTGCAGGGCAGTGTGTGTGGGTGTGGTGGCAGGGGGTTAGGGCAGGTCCCCCTGCTGGACGGTGAGATGGCAGCTGGGCTGGCTCTGGGCCCCCAGGGCTGAAGCGCAGAAGCAGGGTGGCAGTAAAGTAGTGCAGGGAGGCACACAGTAGATGTTAGTTGGGGAGCCTGGGGAGAGAGGGCAAGGGGAAAGGGGGCATCCTTGTGGAGGGGTCTGGAGTAGAGAGTGGGGGGAGCTGGAGGCGTGGAAGGTCCCAGGAACCAGGGATTGACAGGAACAGATTCCTGCACCCACCCACTGGATAGAAGCTGCAGCAGCCAGAGCAGCAGCCCTGGCTTGCCTAGACCAAGGGCCCTGAGTGAGTCCTTCTGAGGATGAGGAAGAGAAGGAGGAGGAGGTGGAGGAGGAGGAGGAGGAGGAGGAGGAGGAGGAGGAAGAAGAGGAGGAGGAGGAGGAGGAGCAGGAGGAAGAGGAGGGGCAGGAGGGCAGCTATCAGTAGGCAATGGGATTAATAGAGGCCTCCCTTACGGAGGCATGTGTCCAGGCAGGCACCCACCAATCCTCCGGGGCAGCTCAGGGCACCCAGGGACCTGGTGTGGGTATCTCTGGGGCGGGGACTGTCAGTCAGTCAGCAAGACTGTGTGTCAGTGCAAATGGTGGGACAGGGGCCTGGCGGACCTTGGTCCCCAGCCCTGGATCTCAGATGCCAGCCCCATGCCCAGACACACACCAATCTGCCCATAACCCCTTGGCCCGGCTGACCTGCACCTGCTTTGGCCTGGGGCTCTGGCTCTGGTGGCTGGCCACCACCCCTCAAGGTCAAGTTGAGAGTGGGGGTCATGGCTGCTGGTCAACTGGATGGGCGGGGTCCCCGTGGCCTAGCAACCACAGGAGCCCTCTGTGATGTCCTAGCCCCTGGCATTCTGTGCTGGCCACACTGGCACTGGGCAGCCCAACTGCCCTGCCACTCGGTCAGCCAGCAGCGCCCAGACGCCTGGGCCCTGACACAGAGGGACGGAAGGATGGGAAGCCAGTGCTGACCGACAAGGGACCTAAGGGCTGGCAGCCAAGAGAAGACAGGTGGAGTTGTGCCCGGGATCCAGGGAGCCCAGGCCAGAGCTGCCTGCATGCCTGCCTGCCCTCCTGGATGTCTGTATGTTGCCTTTGTCCAGGTAGGTTTCTCAGGTCCCCTCCACTCCTGTCCTCTCCTGTCCTCTCCTGTCCTCTCCTGCCCTCACCATCCTCTCCCCTCTCCTCTCCTCTGCACTTTGCTTCTCTCCTTTGTCTGTCTTCTCTTGCGGGTGCCCTGCTCAACAGCTCCAGCACTTGTGATGGTTCTCCAGTGACAGCTGTTCGCAACCCCTTCCACCCCCTCCCTGCCCCAGAGGTGACCCAACTCACAGATCTCCAGCTCACCACACCCACACCCCCCAACACATTCCCTGGTTCAGCCCCTCTGCCCTATTCAGCCGAACTCGCCCCTTTGCAACCTACCTATGCATCCTGGTTTGTCTTCACCATTCAAGGAGAGATCTCCTTTTGTACTTAGCTTGGTTGACTGGTGGATGGATGGATGGATGGATGGCTGGCTGGCTGGCTGGATGGATGGATGCATGGATGGATGGATGGATGGATGTATAGATTGATGGGTGGATGGATGGATGCATGGATAGCTCAATGTATTGGTTTTGTAGAGGCAGAGTACCATCTAGGGGTACTTGAGACCGCTGGTGTCAGAGCCAGAGTCTATGTCAAATGTAAAACATTAATTCATCAATAACAAAAATGAATAAGCACTTAATAAATAAATAAATAAATATAAAAACTGGGTTAAAAAATACATGGCGTCTTTGCCTTTCTGCATATGCTATGCTATGAGGATCTTAACAAGGAAAGCATTGTCCTGAGTAGCCCCATTGAAGTAGTGGAATATTTCCTTTTCCTTTTTCTTTTTTTACTTTCAATTTTCTTGATTATTTACTGGAATAAATAGACAGGAATTGAGAGGGAAGGGAGGGATAGAGAGTTTGTGACACAGAGAGAGTCACCTGTAGCATTTCTGCACCACTTGTAAAGACTTCCCCCGGCAGGTGGGGACCAGGGTCTTGAAGCCCAGTCCCCCTGCATTGTAACATGAGTGCTTAACTGGGTGTGGCACCACCTGGTACCCTTGATGGGACACTTTTTTTTTAGCAATGAAAAGAAATTCTCGTGGCAAGGTAATAAATAAATGAAGAAATAAACAAAAGTGCATTTACATTAACTCTGGAAGCACACAGGGACATATACATCTCTGTTACCTGTATTACTTATTCGTTGATTGATTGATTGATTGCCTCAAGGGGTTATTGCCTCAGCTCAGTGCCTGCGCCACAAATAATCCACAGCCCCTGCACTCTTTTATTCCCCTTTCGCTGCCCTTGTTGCTTGGTCACTGTGGTGGTTATTGTTGTGGTTGTTGTTGTTGTTTTGACCTTGCATCAGACACAGAGAAAAGGAGAGAGCAGGGGAAATACAGAGTGGGAGAGAAAGATAGAGCCCCTAAAGACCAGCTTCACACCCTGTAAAGCGACTCCCCTGCAGGTGGGGGTCTGGGCACCAGACCCCAGACCCTTCCACCTGTCCCCTCTTTTCGAGAGCGCCACAAGGCCTTAACCCTCTGACATACAGCCAAACCTCCCTGGATTTACTTTTGAAGGCAATATGACCTGCCTCGTTTAAAATCTCCTTATCCTGAGGGTCAGTCCTGGAGACAGTGTCATGACACGACACACGGAGATCTCTGGTATCAGAGAGCACCTGGAACAGCAGCTGGGGCTCTAGTGCCAGGGCAGGAGTAAACTCCCCATCCACCGTCCACGGAGTCCACCTGCCTGCATTTTGGTCCTTTTCCCTCCAAAAAAGATCTTTCCCTTTTTCCACTGAGAAACAAGCAGCAGACAGGTTACCCAGGCAGGGGGAAAAATAATAAATAAAAAACCTTTTTTTTTTTTTTTTTTACCCGTAGCGAATGACCATCTTCTGGGAAGTACAGGTTTTGAACCTGAAAACCCTGTCTTTCTGTGTCCTAGTCCACAGAAAGAGCCACTAGCCCAGCCAGATCTCACTCTCAGATGGAGTGTTTTTGCCAGTCAAAAGTCTGCACAGCGCACTAGGGATTGGGCGGCCTGAGAACCAAATGTTACATTGTAGATGGACTGTTTGCAGTTCTTGCTCCCCAGGACATTGGACTTTCTCAACTCCCTCCCCTACAGCATGCAAAAAAGGTTCTTGACCAACCATAGAGCAAATGGAGTAGGGGCGAGTGGAGCTTGTTGCATGTCTGTGCTGCTCATGCCCAGGTGTCTGTGGGGGGCCGTGGCAGAGGCTGTAAGGGGGCTAGGGGGCAGAAGGAGACTGTTTCAGAGGCAGGCTGCAGGCACGGGAGCCCGTGAGTGTGTGCAGGGCAGTGTGTGTGGGTGTGGTGGCAGGGGGTTAGGGCAGGTCCCCCTGCTGGACGGTGAGATGGCAGCTGGGCTGGCTCTGGGCCCCCAGGGCTGAAGCGCAGAAGCAGGGTGGCAGTAAAGTAGTGCAGGGAGGCACACAGTAGATGTTAGTTGGGGAGCCTGGGGAGAGAGGGCAAGGGGAAAGGGGGCATCCTTGTGGAGGGGTCTGGAGTAGAGAGTGGGGGGAGCTGGAGGCGTGGAAGGTCCCAGGAACCAGGGATTGACAGGAACAGATTCCTGCACCCACCCACTGGATAGAAGCTGCAGCAGCCAGAGCAGCAGCCCTAGCTTGCCTAGACCAAGGGCCCTGAGTGAGTCCCTCTGAGGATGAGGAAGAGAAGGAGGAGGAGGTGGAGGAGGAGGAGGAGGAGGAGGAGGAGGAGGAGGAGGAAGAAGAGGAGGAGGAGGAGGAGGAGCAGGAGGAGGAGGAGGGGCAGGAGGGCAGCTATCAGTAGGCAATGGGATTAATAGAGGCCTCCCTTACGGAGGCATGTGTCCAGGCAGGCACCCACCAATCCTCCTGGGCAGCTCAGGGCACCCAGGGACCTGGTGTGGGTATCTCTGGGGCGGGGACTGTCAGTCAGTCAGCAAGACTGTGTGTCAGTGCAAATGGTGGGACAGGGGCCTGGCGGACCTTGGTCCCCAGCCCTGGATCTCAGATGCCAGCCCCATGCCCAGACACACACCAATCTGCCCATAACCCCTTGGCCCGGCTGACCTGCACCTGCTTTGGCCTGGGGCTCTGGCTCTGGTGGCTGGCCACCACCCCTCAAGGTCAAGTTGAGAGTGGGGGTCATGGCTGCTGGTCAACTGGATGGGCGGGGTCCCCGTGGCCTAGCAACCACAGGAGCCCTCTGTGATGTCCTAGCCCCTGGCATTCTGTGCTGGCCACACTGGCACTGGGCAGCCCAACTGCCCTGCCACTCGGTCAGCCAGCAGCGCCCAGACGCCTGGGCCCTGACACAGAGGGACGGAAGGATGGGAAGCCAGTGCTGACCGACAAGGGACCTAAGGGCTGGCAGCCAAGAGAAGACAGGTGGAGTTGTGCCCGGGATCCAGGGAGCCCAGGCCAGAGCTGCCTGCATGCCTGCCTGCCCTCCTGGATGTCTGTATGTTGCCTTTGTCCAGGTAGGTTTCTCAGGTCCCCTCCACTCCTGTCCTCTCCTGTCCTCTCCTGTCCTCTCCTGCCCTCACCATCCTCTCCCCTCTCCTCTCCTCTGCACTTTGCTTCTCTCCTTTGTCTGTCTTCTCTTGCGGGTGCCCTGCTCAACAGCTCCAGCACTTGTGATGGTTCTCCAGTGACAGCTGTTCGCAACCCCTTCCACCCCCTCCCTGCCCCAGAGGTGACCCAACTCACAGATCTCCAGCTCACCACACCCACACCCCCCAACACATTCCCTGGTTCAGCCCCTCTGCCCTATTCAGCCGAACTCGCCCCTTTGCAACCTACCTATGCATCCTGGTTTGTCTTCACCATTCAAGGAGAGATCTCCTTTTGTACTTAGCTTGGTTGACTGGTGGATGGATGGATGGATGGATGGATGGATGGATGGATGGATGGCTGGCTGGATGGATGGATGCATGGATGGATGGATGGATGGATGTATAGATTGATGGGTGGATGGATGGATGCATGGATAGCTCAATGTATTGGTTTTGTAGAGGCAGAGTACCATCTAGGGGTACTTGAGACCGCTGGTGTCAGAGCCAGAGTCTATGTCAAATGTAAAACATTAATTCATCAATAACAAAAATGAATAAGCACTTAATAAATAAATAAATAAATAAATAAATATAAAAACTGGGTTAAAAAATACATGGCGTCTTTGCCTTTCTGCATATGCTATGCTATGAGGATCTTAACAAGGAAAGCATTGTCCTGAGTAGCCCCATTGAAGTAGTGGAATATTTCCTTTTCCTTTTTCTTTTTTTACTTTCAATTTTCTTGATTATTTACTGGAATAAATAGACAGGAATTGAGAGGGAAGGGAGGGATAGAGAGTTTGTGACACAGAGAGAGTCACCTGTAGCATTTCTGCACCACTTGTAAAGACTTCCCCCGGCAGGTGGGGACCAGGGTCTTGAAGCCCAGTCCCCCTGCATTGTAACATGAGTGCTTAACTGGGTGTGGCACCACCTGGTACCCTTGATGGGACACTTTTTTTTTAGCAATGAAAAGAAATTCTCGTGGCAAGGTAATAAATAAATGAAGAAATAAACAAAAGTGCATTTACATTAACTCTGGAAGCACACAGGGACATATACATCTCTGTTACCTGTATTACTTATTCGTTGATTGATTGATTGATTGCCTCAAGGGGTTATTGCCTCAGCTCAGTGCCTGTGCCACAAATAATCCACAGCCCCTGCACTCTTTTATTCCCCTTTCGCTGCCCTTGTTGCTTGGTCACTGTGGTGGTTATTGTTGTGGTTGTTGTTGTTGTTTTGACCTTGCATCAGACACAGAGAAAAGGAGAGAGCAGGGGAAATACAGAGTGGGAGAGAAAGATAGAGCCCCTAAAGACCAGCTTCACACCCTGTAAAGCGACTCCCCTGCAGGTGGGGGTCTGGGCACCAGACCCCAGACCCTTCCACCTGTCCCCTCTTTTCGAGAGCGCCACAAGGCCTTAACCCTCTGACATACAGCCAAACCTCCCTGGATTTACTTTTGAAGGCAATATGACCTGCCTCGTTTAAAATCTCCTTATCCTGAGGGTCAGTCCTGGAGACAGTGTCATGACACGACACACGGAGATCTCTGGTATCAGAGAGCACCTGGAACAGCAGCTGGGGCTCTAGTGCCAGGGCAGGAGTAAACTCCCCATCCACCGTCCACGGAGTCCACCTGCCTGCATTTTGGTCCTTTTCCCTCCAAAAAAGATCTTTCCCTTTTTCCACTGAGAAACAAGCAGCAGACAGGTTACCCAGGCAGGGGGAAAAATAATAAATAAAAAACCTTTTTTTTTTTTTTTTTACCCGTAGCGAATGACCATCTTCTGGGAAGTACAGGTTTTGAACCTGAAAACCCTGTCTTTCTGTGTCCTAGTCCACAGAAAGAGCCACTAGCCCAGCCAGATCTCACTCTCAGATGGAGTGTTTTTGCCAGTCAAAAGTCTGCACAGCGCACTAGGGATTGGGCGGCCTGAGAACCAAATGTTACATTGTAGATGGACTGTTTGCAGTTCTTGCTCCCCAGGACATTGGACTTTCTCAACTCCCTCCCCTACAGCATGCAAAAAAGGTTCTTGACCAACCATAGAGCAAATGGAGTAGGGGCGAGTGGAGCTTGTTGCATGTCTGTGCTGCTCATGCCCAGGTGTCTGTGGGGGGCCGTGGCAGAGGCTGTAAGGGGGCTAGGGGGCAGAAGGAGACTGTTTCAGAGGCAGGCTGCAGGCACGGGAGCCCGTGAGTGTGTGCAGGGCAGTGTGTGTGGGTGTGGTGGCAGGGGGTTAGGGCAGGTCCCCCTGCTGGACGGTGAGATGGCAGCTGGGCTGGCTCTGGGCCCCCAGGGCTGAAGCGCAGAAGCAGGGTGGCAGTAAAGTAGTGCAGGGAGGCACACAGTAGATGTTAGTTGGGGAGCCTGGGGAGAGAGGGCAAGGGGAAAGGGGGCATCCTTGTGGAGGGGTCTGGAGTAGAGAGTGGGGGGAGCTGGAGGCGTGGAAGGTCCCAGGAACCAGGGATTGACAGGAACAGATTCCTGCACCCACCCACTGGATAGAAGCTGCAGCAGCCAGAGCAGCAGCCCTGGCTTGCCTAGACCAAGGGCCCTGAGTGAGTCCCTCTGAGGATGAGGAAGAGAAGGAGGAGGAGGTGGAGGAGGAGGAGGAGGAGGAGGAGGAGGAGGAGGAGGAAGAAGAGGAGGAGGAGGAGGAGGAGCAGGAGGAGGAGGAGGGGCAGGAGGGCAGCTATCAGTAGGCAATGGGATTAATAGAGGCCTCCCTTACGGAGGCATGTGTCCAGGCAGGCACCCACCAATCCTCCTGGGCAGCTCAGGGCACCCAGGGACCTGGTGTGGGTATCTCTGGGGCGGGGACTGTCAGTCAGTCAGCAAGACTGTGTGTCAGTGCAAATGGTGGGACAGGGGCCTGGCGGACCTTGGTCCCCAGCCCTGGATCTCAGATGCCAGCCCCATGCCCAGACACACACCAATCTGCCCATAACCCCTTGGCCCGGCTGACCTGCACCTGCTTTGGCCTGGGGCTCTGGCTCTGGTGGCTGGCCACCACCCCTCAAGGTCAAGTTGAGAGTGGGGGTCATGGCTGCTGGTCAACTGGATGGGCGGGGTCCCCGTGGCCTAGCAACCACAGGAGCCCTCTGTGATGTCCTAGCCCCTGGCATTCTGTGCTGGCCACACTGGCACTGGGCAGCCCAACTGCCCTGCCACTCGGTCAGCCAGCAGCGCCCAGACGCCTGGGCCCTGACACAGAGGGACGGAAGGATGGGAAGCCAGTGCTGACCGACAAGGGACCTAAGGGCTGGCAGCCAAGAGAAGACAGGTGGAGTTGTGCCCGGGATCCAGGGAGCCCAGGCCAGAGCTGCCTGCATGCCTGCCTGCCCTCCTGGATGTCTGTATGTTGCCTTTGTCCAGGTAGGTTTCTCAGGTCCCCTCCACTCCTGTCCTCTCCTGTCCTCTCCTGTCCTCTCCTGCCCTCACCATCCTCTCCCCTCTCCTCTCCTCTGCACTTTGCTTCTCTCCTTTGTCTGTCTTCTCTTGCGGGTGCCCTGCTCAACAGCTCCAGCACTTGTGATGGTTCTCCAGTGACAGCTGTTCGCAACCCCTTCCACCCCCTCCCTGCCCCAGAGGTGACCCAACTCACAGATCTCCAGCTCACCACACCCACACCCCCCAACACATTCCCTGGTTCAGCCCCTCTGCCCTATTCAGCCGAACTCGCCCCTTTGCAACCTACCTATGCATCCTGGTTTGTCTTCACCATTCAAGGAGAGATCTCCTTTTGTACTTAGCTTGGTTGACTGGTGGATGGATGGATGGATGGATGGATGGATGGATGGCTGGCTGGCTGGATGGATGGATGCATGGATGGATGGATGGATGGATGTATAGATTGATGGGTGGATGGATGGATGCATGGATAGCTCAATGTATTGGGTTTGTAGAGGCAGAGTACCATCTAGGGGTACTTGAGACCGCTGGTGTCAGAGCCAGAGTCTATGTCAAATGTAAAACATTAATTCATCAATAACAAAAATGAATAAGCACTTAATAAATAAATAAATAAATAAATAAATAAATATAAAAACTGGGTTAAAAAATACATGGCGTCTTTGCCTTTCTGCATATGCTATGCTATGAGGATCTTAACAAGGAAAGCATTGTCCTGAGTAGCCCCATTGAAGTAGTGGAATATTTCCTTTTCCTTTTTCTTTTTTTACTTTCAATTTTCTTGATTATTTACTGGAATAAATAGACAGGAATTGAGAGGGAAGGGAGGGATAGAGAGTTTGTGACACAGAGAGAGTCACCTGTAGCATTTCTGCACCACTTGTAAAGACTTCCCCCGGCAGGTGGGGACCAGGGTCTTGAAGCCCAGTCCCCCTGCATTGTAACATGAGTGCTTAACTGGGTGTGGCACCACCTGGTACCCTTGATGGGACACTTTTTTTTTAGCAATGAAAAGAAATTCTCGTGGCAAGGTAATAAATAAATGAAGAAATAAACAAAAGTGCATTTACATTAACTCTGGAAGCACACAGGGACATATACATCTCTGTTACCTGTATTACTTATTCGTTGATTGATTGATTGATTGCCTCAAGGGGTTATTGCCTCAGCTCAGTGCCTGTGCCACAAATAATCCACAGCCCCTGCACTCTTTTATTCCCCTTTCGCTGCCCTTGTTGCTTGGTCACTGTGGTGGTTATTGTTGTGGTTGTTGTTGTTGTTTTGACCTTGCATCAGACACAGAGAAAAGGAGAGAGCAGGGGAAATACAGAGTGGGAGAGAAAGATAGAGCCCCTAAAGACCAGCTTCACACCCTGTAAAGCGACTCCCCTGCAGGTGGGGGTCTGGGCACCAGACCCCAGACCCTTCCACCTGTCCCCTCTTTTCGAGAGCGCCACAAGGCCTTAACCCTCTGACATACAGCCAAACCTCCCTGGATTTACTTTTGAAGGCAATATGACCTGCCTCGTTTAAAATCTCCTTATCCTGAGGGTCAGTCCTGGAGACAGTGTCATGACACGACACACGGAGATCTCTGGTATCAGAGAGCACCTGGAACAGCAGCTGGGGCTCTAGTGCCAGGGCAGGAGTAAACTCCCCATCCACCGTCCACGGAGTCCACCTGCCTGCATTTTGGTCCTTTTCCCTCCAAAAAAGATCTTTCCCTTTTTCCACTGAGAAACAAGCAGCAGACAGGTTACCCAGGCAGGGGGAAAAATAATAAATAAAAAACCTTTTTTTTTTTTTTTTTACCCGTAGCGAATGACCATCTTCTGGGAAGTACAGGTTTTGAACCTGAAAACCCTGTCTTTCTGTGTCCTAGTCCACAGAAAGAGCCACTAGCCCAGCCAGATCTCACTCTCAGATGGAGTGTTTTTGCCAGTCAAAAGTCTGCACAGCGCACTAGGGATTGGGCGGCCTGAGAACCAAATGTTACATTGTAGATGGACTGTTTGCAGTTCTTGCTCCCCAGGACATTGGACTTTCTCAACTCCCTCCCCTACAGCATGCAAAAAAGGTTCTTGACCAACCATAGAGCAAATGGAGTAGGGGCGAGTGGAGCTTGTTGCATGTCTGTGCTGCTCATGCCCAGGTGTCTGTGGGGGGCCGTGGCAGAGGCTGTAAGGGGGCTAGGGGGCAGAAGGAGACTGTTTCAGAGGCAGGCTGCAGGCACGGGAGCCCGTGAGTGTGTGCAGGGCAGTGTGTGTGGGTTTGGTGGCAGGGGGTTAGGGCAGGTCCCCCTGCTGGACGGTGAGATGGCAGCTGGGCTGGCTCTGGGCCCCCAGGGCTGAAGCGCAGAAGCAGGGTGGCAGTAAAGTAGTGCAGGGAGGCACACAGTAGATGTTAGTTGGGGAGCCTGGGGAGAGAGGGCAAGGGGAAAGGGGGCATCCTTGTGGAGGGGTCTGGAGTAGAGAGTGGGGGGAGCTGGAGGCGTGGAAGGTCCCAGGAACCAGGGATTGACAGGAACAGATTCCTGCACCCACCCACTGGATAGAAGCTGCAGCAGCCAGAGCAGCAGCCCTGGCTTGCCTAGACCAAGGGCCCTGAGTGAGTCCCTCTGAGGATGAGGAAGAGAAGGAGGAGGAGGTGGAGGAGGAGGAGGAGGAGGAGGAGGAGGAGGAGGAGGAAGAAGAGGAGGAGGAGGAGGAGCAGGAGGAGGAGGAGGGGCAGGAGGGCAGCTATCAGTAGGCAATGGGATTAATAGAGGCCTCCCTTACGGAGGCATGTGTCCAGGCAGGCACCCACCAATCCTCCGGGGCAGCTCAGGGCACCCAGGGACCTGGTGTGGGTATCTCTGGGGCGGGGACTGTCAGTCAGTCAGCAAGACTGTGTGTCAGTGCAAATGGTGGGACAGGGGCCTGGCGGACCTTGGTCCCCAGCCCTGGATCTCAGATGCCAGCCCCATGCCCAGACACACACCAATCTGCCCATAACCCCTTGGCCCGGCTGACCTGCACCTGCTTTGGCCTGGGGCTCTGGCTCTGGTGGCTGGCCACCACCCCTCAAGGTCAAGTTGAGAGTGGGGGTCATGGCTGCTGGTCAACTGGATGGGCGGGGTCCCCGTGGCCTAGCAACCACAGGAGCCCTCTGTGATGTCCTAGCCCCTGGCATTCTGTGCTGGCCACACTGGCACTGGGCAGCCCAACTGCCCTGCCACTCGGTCAGCCAGCAGCGCCCAGACGCCTGGGCCCTGACACAGAGGGACGGAAGGATGGGAAGCCAGTGCTGACCGACAAGGGACCTAAGGGCTGGCAGCCAAGAGAAGACAGGTGGAGTTGTGCCCGGGATCCAGGGAGCCCAGGCCAGAGCTGCCTGCATGCCTGCCTGCCCTCCTGGATGTCTGTATGTTGCCTTTGTCCAGGTAGGTTTCTCAGGTCCCCTCCACTCCTGTCCTCTCCTGTCCTCTCCTGTCCTCTCCTGCCCTCACCATCCTCTCCCCTCTCCTCTCCTCTGCACTTTGCTTCTCTCCTTTGTCTGTCTTCTCTTGCGGGTGCCCTGCTCAACAGCTCCAGCACTTGTGATGGTTCTCCAGTGACAGCTGTTCGCAACCCCTTCCACCCCCTCCCTGCCCCAGAGGTGACCCAACTCACAGATCTCCAGCTCACCACACCCACACCCCCCAACACATTCCCTGGTTCAGCCCCTCTGCCCTATTCAGCCGAACTCGCCCCTTTGCAACCTACCTATGCATCCTGGTTTGTCTTCACCATTCAAGGAGAGATCTCCTTTTGTACTTAGCTTGGTTGACTGGTGGATGGATGGATGGATGGATGGATGGATGGCTGGCTGGCTGGATGGATGGATGCATGGATGGATGGATGGATGGATGTATAGATTGATGGGTGGATGGATGGATGCATGGATAGCTCAATGTATTGGTTTTGTAGAGGCAGAGTACCATCTAGGGGTACTTGAGACCGCTGGTGTCAGAGCCAGAGTCTATGTCAAATGTAAAACATTAATTCATCAATAACAAAAATGAATAAGCACTTAATAAATAAATAAATAAATAAATAAATATAAAAACTGGGTTAAAAAATACATGGCGTCTTTGCCTTTCTGCATATGCTATGCTATGAGGATCTTAACAAGGAAAGCATTGTCCTGAGTAGCCCCATTGAAGTAGTGGAATATTTCCTTTTCCTTTTTCTTTTTTTACTTTCAATTTTCTTGATTATTTACTGGAATAAATAGACAGGAATTGAGAGGGAAGGGAGGGATAGAGAGTTTGTGACACAGAGAGAGTCACCTGTAGCATTTCTGCACCACTTGTAAAGACTTCCCCCGGCAGGTGGGGACCAGGGTCTTGAAGCCCAGTCCCCCTGCATTGTAACATGAGTGCTTAACTGGGTGTGGCACCACCTGGTACCCTTGATGGGACACTTTTTTTAGCAATGAAAAGAAATTCTCGTGGCAAGGTAATAAATAAATGAAGAAATAAACAAAAGTGCATTTACATTAACTCTGGAAGCACACAGGGACATATACATCTCTGTTACCTGTATTACTTATTCGTTGATTGATTGATTGATTGCCTCAAGGGGTTATTGCCTCAGCTCAGTGCCTGTGCCACAAATAATCCACAGCCCCTGCACTCTTTTATTCCCCTTTCGCTGCCCTTGTTGCTTGGTCACTGTGGTGGTTATTGTTGTGGTTGTTGTTGTTGTTTTGACCTTGCATCAGACACAGAGAAAAGGAGAGAGCAGGGGAAATACAGAGTGGGAGAGAAAGATAGAGCCCCTAAAGACCAGCTTCACACCCTGTAAAGCGACTCCCCTGCAGGTGGGGGTCTGGGCACCAGACCCCAGACCCTTCCACCTGTCCCCTCTTTTCGAGAGCGCCACAAGGCCTTAACCCTCTGACATACAGCCAAACCTCCCTGGATTTACTTTTGAAGGCAATATGACCTGCCTCGTTTAAAATCTCCTTATCCTGAGGGTCAGTCCTGGAGACAGTGTCATGACACGACACACGGAGATCTCTGGTATCAGAGAGCACCTGGAACAGCAGCTGGGGCTCTAGTGCCAGGGCAGGAGTAAACTCCCCATCCACCGTCCACGGAGTCCACCTGCCTGCATTTTGGTCCTTTTCCCTCCAAAAAAGATCTTTCCCTTTTTCCACTGAGAAACAAGCAGCAGACAGGTTACCCAGGCAGGGGGAAAAATAATAAATAAAAAACCTTTTTTTTTTTTTTTTTTTTTTTTTTTTTTTTTTACCCGTAGCGAATGACCATCTTCTGGGAAGTACAGGTTTTGAACCTGAAAACCCTGTCTTTCTGTGTCCTAGTCCACAGAAAGAGCCACTAGCCCAGCCAGATCTCACTCTCAGATGGAGTGTTTTTGCCAGTCAAAAGTCTGCACAGCGCACTAGGGATTGGGCGGCCTGAGAACCAAATGTTACATTGTAGATGGACTGTTTGCAGTTCTTGCTCCCCAGGACATTGGACTTTCTCAACTCCCTCCCCTACAGCATGCAAAAAAGGTTCTTGA
This sequence comes from Erinaceus europaeus, assembly GCF_950295315.1. Taxonomy (NCBI): domain Eukaryota; kingdom Metazoa; phylum Chordata; class Mammalia; order Eulipotyphla; family Erinaceidae; genus Erinaceus; species Erinaceus europaeus. Next base: position 107,723 of record NW_026647561.1, on the reverse strand, counting down.
CCAACCATAGAGCAAATGGAGTAGGGGCGAGTGGAGCTTGTTGCATGTCTGTGCTGCTCATGCCCAGGTGTCTGTGGGGGGCCGTGGCAGAGGCTGTAAGGGGGCTAGGGGGCAGAAGGAGACTGTTTCAGAGGCAGGCTGCAGGCACGGGAGCCCGTGAGTGTGTGCAGGGCAGTGTGTGTGGGTGTGGTGGCAGGGGGTTAGGGCAGGTCCCCCTGCTGGACGGTGAGATGGCAGCTGGGCTGGCTCTGGGCCCCCAGGGCTGAAGCGCAGAAGCAGGGTGGCAGTAAAGTAGTGCAGGGAGGCACACAGTAGATGTTAGTTGGGGAGCCTGGGGAGAGAGGGCAAGGGGAAAGGGGGCATCCTTGTGGAGGGGTCTGGAGTAGAGAGTGGGGGGAGCTGGAGGCGTGGAAGGTCCCAGGAACCAGGGATTGACAGGAACAGATTCCTGCACCCACCCACTGGATAGAAGCTGCAGCATCCAGAGCAGCAGCCCTGGCTTGCCTAGACCAAGGGCCCTGAGTGAGTCCCTCTGAGGATGAGGAAGAGAAGGAGGAGGAGGTGGAGGAGGAGGAGGAGGAGGAGGAGGAGGAGGAGGAGGAAGAAGAGGAGGAGGAGGAGGAGGAGCAGGAGGAGGAGGAGGGGCAGGAGGGCAGCTATCAGTAGGCAATGGGATTAATAGAGGCCTCCCTTACGGAGGCATGTGTCCAGGCAGGCACCCACCAATCCTCCGGGGCAGCTCAGGGCACCCAGGGACCTGGTGTGGGTATCTCTGGGGCGGGGACTGTCAGTCAGTCAGCAAGACTGTGTGTCAGTGCAAATGGTGGGACAGGGGCCTGGCGGACCTTGGTCCCCAGCCCTGGATCTCAGATGCCAGCCCCATGCCCAGACACACACCAATCTGCCCATAACCCCTTGGCCCGGCTGACCTGCACCTGCTTTGGCCTGGGGCTCTGGCTCTGGTGGCTGGCCACCACCCCTCAAGGTCAAGTTGAGAGTGGGGGTCATGGCTGCTGGTCAACTGGATGGGCGGGGTCCCCGTGGCCTAGCAACCACAGGAGCCCTCTGTGATGTCCTAGCCCCTGGCATTCTGTGCTGGCCACACTGGCACTGGGCAGCCCAACTGCCCTGCCACTCGGTCAGCCAGCAGCGCCCAGACGCCTGGGCCCTGACACAGAGGGACGGAAGGATGGGAAGCCAGTGCTGACCGACAAGGGACCTAAGGGCTGGCAGCCAAGAGAAGACAGGTGGAGTTGTGCCCGGGATCCAGGGAGCCCAGGCCAGAGCTGCCTGCATGCCTGCCTGCCCTCCTGGATGTCTGTATGTTGCCTTTGTCCAGGTAGGTTTCTCAGGTCCCCTCCACTCCTGTCCTCTCCTGTCCTCTCCTGTCCTCTCCTGCCCTCACCATCCTCTCCCCTCTCCTCTCCTCTGCACTTTGCTTCTCTCCTTTGTCTGTCTTCTCTTGCGGGTGCCCTGCTCAACAGCTCCAGCACTTGTGATGGTTCTCCAGTGACAGCTGTTCGCAACCCCTTCCACCCCCTCCCTGCCCCAGAGGTGACCCAACTCACAGATCTCCAGCTCACCACACCCACACCCCCCAACACATTCCCTGGTTCAGCCCCTCTGCCCTATTCAGCCGAACTCGCCCCTTTGCAACCTACCTATGCATCCTGGTTTGTCTTCACCATTCAAGGAGAGATCTCCTTTTGTACTTAGCTTGGTTGACTGGTGGATGGATGGATGGATGGATGGATGGATGGATGGCTGGCTGGCTGGCTGGATGGATGGATGCATGGATGGATGGATGGATGGATGTATAGATTGATGGGTGGATGGATGGATGCATGGATAGCTCAATGTATTGGTTTTGTAGAGGCAGAGTACCATCTAGGGGTACTTGAGACCGCTGGTGTCAGAGCCAGAGTCTATGTCAAATGTAAAACATTAATTCATCAATAACAAAAATGAATAAGCACTTAATAAATAAATAAATAAATAAATAAATAAATATAAAAACTGGGTTAAATAATACATGGCGTCTTTGCCTTTCTGCATATGCTATGCTATGAGGATCTTAACAAGGAAAGCATTGTCCTGAGTAGCCCCATTGAAGTAGTGGAATATTTCCTTTTCCTTTTTCTTTTTTTACTTTCAATTTTCTTGATTATTTACTGGAATAAATAGACAGGAATTGAGAGGGAAGGGAGGGATAGAGAGTTTGTGACACAGAGAGAGTCACCTGTAGCATTTCTGCACCACTTGTAAAGACTTCCCCCGGCAGGTGGGGACCAGGGTCTTGAAGCCCAGTCCCCCTGCATTGTAACATGAGTGCTTAACTGGGTGTGGCACCACCTGGTACCCTTGATGGGACACTTTTTTTTTAGCAATGAAAAGAAATTCTCGTGGCAAGGTAATAAATAAATGAAGAAATAAACAAAAGTGCATTTACATTAACTCTGGAAGCACACAGGGACATATACATCTCTGTTACCTGTATTACTTATTCGTTGATTGATTGATTGATTGCCTCAAGGGGTTATTGCCTCAGCTCAGTGCCTGCGCCACAAATAATCCACAGCCCCTGCACTCTTTTATTCCCCTTTCGCTGCCCTTGTTGCTTGGTCACTGTGGTGGATATTGTTGTGGTTGTTGTTGTTGTTTTGACCTTGCATCAGACACAGAGAAAAGGAGAGAGCAGGGGAAATACAGAGTGGGAGAGAAAGATAGAGCCCCTAAAGACCAGCTTCACACCCTGTAAAGCGACTCCCCTGCAGGTGGGGGTCTGGGCACCAGACCCCAGACCCTTCCACCTGTCCCCTCTTTTCGAGAGCGCCACAAGGCCTTAACCCTCTGACATACAGCCAAACCTCCCTGGATTTACTTTTGAAGGCAATATGACCTGCCTCGTTTAAAATCTCCTTATCCTGAGGGTCAGTCCTGGAGACAGTGTCATGACACGACACACGGAGATCTCTGGTATCAGAGAGCACCTGGAACAGCAGCTGGGGCTCTAGTGCCAGGGCAGGAGTAAACTCCCCATCCACCGTCCACGGAGTCCACCTGCCTGCATTTTGGTCCTTTTCCCTCCAAAAAAGATCTTTCCCTTTTTCCACTGAGAAACAAGCAGCAGACAGGTTACCCAGGCAGGGGGAAAAATAATAAATAAAAAACCTTTTTTTTTTTTTTTTTTTTTTTTTTTTTTACCCGTAGCGAATGACCATCTTCTGGGAAGTACAGGTTTTGAACCTGAAAACCCTGTCTTTCTGTGTCCTAGTCCACAGAAAGAGCCACTAGCCCAGCCAGATCTCACTCTCAGATGGAGTGTTTTTGCCAGTCAAAAGTCTGCACAGCGCACTAGGGATTGGGCGGCCTGAGAACCAAATGTTACATTGTAGATGGACTGTTTGCAGTTCTTGCTCCCCAGGACATTGGACTTTCTCAACTCCCTCCCCTACAGCATGCAAAAAAGGTTCTTGACCAACCATAGAGCAAATGGAGTAGGGGCGAGTGGAGCTTGTTGCATGTCTGTGCTGCTCATGCCCAGGTGTCTGTGGGGGGCCGTGGCAGAGGCTGTAAGGGGGCTAGGGGGCAGAAGGAGACTGTTTCAGAGGCAGGCTGCAGGCACGGGAGCCCGTGAGTGTGTGCAGGGCAGTGTGTGTGGGTGTGGTGGCAGGGGGTTAGGGCAGGTCCCCCTGCTGGACGGTGAGATGGCAGCTGGGCTGGCTCTGGGCCCCCAGGGCTGAAGCGCAGAAGCAGGGTGGCAGTAAAGTAGTGCAGGGAGGCACACAGTAGATGTTAGTTGGGGAGCCTGGGGAGAGAGGGCAAGGGGAAAGGGGGCATCCTTGTGGAGGGGTCTGGAGTAGAGAGTGGGGGGAGCTGGAGGCGTGGAAGGTCCCAGGAACCAGGGATTGACAGGAACAGATTCCTGCACCCACCCACTGGATAGAAGCTGCAGCAGCCAGAGCAGCAGCCCTGGCTTGCCTAGACCAAGGGCCCTGAGTGAGTCCCTCTGAGGATGAGGAAGAGAAGGAGGAGGAGGTGGAGGAGGAGGAGGAGGAGGAGGAGGAGGAGGAGGAGGAGGAGAGAGGAGGAGGAGGAGGAGGAGCAGGAGGAGGAGGAGGGGCAGGAGGGCAGCTATCAGTAGGCAATGGGATTAATAGAGGCCTCCCTTACGGAGGCATGTGTCCAGGCAGGCACCCACCAATCCTCCGGGGCAGCTCAGGGCACCCAGGGACCTGGTGTGGGTATCTCTGGGGCGGGGACTGTCAGTCAGTCAGCAAGACTGTGTGTCAGTGCAAATGGTGGGACAGGGGCCTGGCGGACCTTGGTCCCCAGCCCTGGATCTCAGATGCCAGCCCCATGCCCAGACACACACCAATCTGCCCATAACCCCTTGGCCCGGCTGACCTGCACCTGCTTTGGCCTGGGGCTCTGGCTCTGGTGGCTGGCCACCACCCCTCAAGGTCAAGTTGAGAGTGGGGGTCATGGCTGCTGGTCAACTGGATGGGCGGGGTCCCCGTGGCCTAGCAACCACAGGAGCCCTCTGTGATGTCCTAGCCCCTGGCATTCTGTGCTGGCCACACTGGCACTGGGCAGCCCAACTGCCCTGCCACTCGGTCAGCCAGCAGCGCCCAGACGCCTGGGCCCTGACACAGAGGGACGGAAGGATGGGAAGCCAGTGCTGACCGACAAGGGACCTAAGGGCTGGCAGCCAAGAGAAGACAGGTGGAGTTGTGCCCGGGATCCAGGGAGCCCAGGCCAGAGCTGCCTGCATGCCTGCCTGCCCTCCTGGATGTCTGTATGTTGCCTTTGTCCAGGTAGGTTTCTCAGGTCCCCTCCACTCCTGTCCTCTCCTGTCCTCTCCTGTCCTCTCCTGCCCTCACCATCCTCTCCCCTCTCCTCTCCTCTGCACTTTGCTTCTCTCCTTTGTCTGTCTTCTCTTGCGGGTGCCCTGCTCAACAGCTCCAGCACTTGTGATGGTTCTCCAGTGACAGCTGTTCGCAAACCCTTCCACCCCCTCCCTGCCCCAGAGGTGACCCAACTCACAGATCTCCAGCTCACCACACCCACACCCCCCAACACATTCCCTGGTTCAGCCCCTCTGCCCTATTCAGCCGAACTCGCCCCTTTGCAACCTACCTATGCATCCTGGTTTGTCTTCACCATTCAAGGAGAGATCTCCTTTTGTACTTAGCTTGGTTGACTGGTGGATGGATGGATGGATGGATGGATGGATGGATGGCTGGCTGGCTGGCTGGATGGATGGATGCATGGATGGATGGATGGATGGATGTATAGATTGATGGGTGGATGGATGGATGCATGGATAGCTCAATGTATTGGTTTTGTAGAGGCAGAGTACCATCTAGGGGTACTTGAGACCTCTGGTGTCAGAGCCAGAGTCTATGTCAAATGTAAAACATTAATTCATCAATAACAAAAATGAATAAGCACTTAATAAATAAATATAAAAACTGGGTTAAAAAATACATGGCGTCTTTGCCTTTCTGCATATGCTATGCTATGAGGATCTTAACAAGGAAAGCATTGTCCTGAGTAGCCCCATTGAAGTAGTGGAATATTTCCTTTTCCTTTTTCTTTTTTTACTTTCAATTTTCTTGATTATTTACTGGAATAAATAGACAGGAATTGAGAGGGAAGGGAGGGATAGAGAGTTTGTGACACAGAGAGAGTCACCTGTAGCATTTCTGCACCACTTGTAAAGACTTCCCCCGGCAGGTGGGGACCAGGGTCTTGAAGCCCAGTCCCCCTGCATTGTAACATGAGTGCTTAACTGGGTGTGGCACCACCTGGTACCCTTGATGGGACACTTTTTTTTTAGCAATGAAAAGAAATTCTCGTGGCAAGGTAATAAATAAATGAAGAAATAAACAAAAGTGCATTTACATTAACTCTGGAAGCACACAGGGACATATACATCTCTGTTACCTGTATTACTTATTCGTTGATTGATTGATTGATTGCCTCAAGGGGTTATTGCCTCAGCTCAGTGCCTGCGCCACAAATAATCCACAGCCCCTGCACTCTTTTATTCCCCTTTCGCTGCCCTTGTTGCTTGGTCACTGTGGTGGTTATTGTTGTGGTTGTTGTTGTTGTTTTGACCTTGCATCAGACACAGAGAAAAGGAGAGAGCAGGGGAAATACAGAGTGGGAGAGAAAGATAGAGCCCCTAAAGACCAGCTTCACACCCTGTAAAGCGACTCCCCTGCAGGTGGGGGTCTGGGCACCAGACCCCAGACCCTTCCACCTGTCCCCTCTTTTCGAGAGCGCCACAAGGCCTTAACCCTCTGACATACAGCCAAACCTCCCTGGATTTACTTTTGAAGGCAATATGACCTGCCTCGTTTAAAATCTCCTTATCCTGAGGGTCAGTCCTGGAGACAGTGTCATGACACGACACACGGAGATCTCTGGTATCAGAGAGCACCTGGAACAGCAGCTGGGGCTCTAGTGCCAGGGCAGGAGTAAACTCCCCATCCACCGTCCACGGAGTCCACCTGCCTGCATTTTGGTCCTTTTCCCTCCAAAAAAGATCTTTCCCTTTTTCCACTGAGAAACAAGCAGCAGACAGGTTACCCAGGCAGGGGGAAAAATAATAAATAAAAAACCTTTTTTTTTTTTTTTTACCCGTAGCGAATGACCATCTTCTGGGAAGTACAGGTTTTGAACCTGAAAACCCTGTCTTTCTGTGTCCTAGTCCACAGAAAGAGCCACTAGCCCAGCCAGATCTCACTCTCAGATGGAGTGTTTTTGCCAGTCAAAAGTCTGCACAGCGCACTAGGGATTGGGCGGCCTGAGAACCAAATGTTACATTGTAGATGGACTGTTTGCAGTTCTTGCTCCCCAGGACATTGGACTTTCTCAACTCCCTCCCCTACAGCATGCAAAAAAGGTTCTTGACCAACCATAGAGCAAATGGAGTAGGGGCGAGTGGAGCTTGTTGCATGTCTGTGCTGCTCATGCCCAGGTGTCTGTGGGGGGCCGTGGCAGAGGCTGTAAGGGGGCTAGGGGGCAGAAGGAGACTGTTTCAGAGGCAGGCTGCAGGCACGGGAGCCCGTGAGTGTGTGCAGGGCAGTGTGTGTGGGTGTGGTGGCAGGGGGTTAGGGCAGGTCCCCCTGCTGGACGGTGAGATGGCAGCTGGGCTGGCTCTGGGCCCCCAGGGCTGAAGCGCAGAAGCAGGGTGGCAGTAAAGTAGTGCAGGGAGGCACACAGTAGATGTTAGTTGGGGAGCCTGGGGAGAGAGGGCAAGGGGAAAGGGGGCATCCTTGTGGAGGGGTCTGGAGTAGAGAGTGGGGGGAGCTGGAGGCGTGGAAGGTCCCAGGAACCAGGGATTGACAGGAACAGATTCCTGCACCCACCCACTGGATAGAAGCTGCAGCAGCCAGAGCAGCAGCCCTGGCTTGCCTAGACCAAGGGCCCTGAGTGAGTCCCTCTGAGGATGAGGAAGAGAAGGAGGAGGAGGTGGAGGAGGAGGAGGAGGAGGAGGAGGAGGAGGAGGAGGAAGAAGAAGAGGAGGAGGAGGAGGAGGAGCAGGAGGAGGAGGAGGGGCAGGAGGGCAGCTATCAGTAGGCAATGGGATTAATAGAGGCCTCCCTTACGGAGGCATGTGTCCAGGCAGGCACCCACCAATCCTCCGGGGCAGCTCAGGGCACCCAGGGACCTGGTGTGGGTATCTCTGGGGCGGGGACTGTCAGTCAGTCAGCAAGACTGTGTGTCAGTGCAAATGGTGGGACAGGGGCCTGGCGGACCTTGGTCCCCAGCCCTGGATCTCAGATGCCAGCCCCATGCCCAGACACACACCAATCTGCCCATAACCCCTTGGCCCGGCTGACCTGCACCTGCTTTGGCCTGGGGCTCTGGCTCTGGTGGCTGGCCACCACCCCTCAAGGTCAAGTTGAGAGTGGGGGTCATGGCTGCTGGTCAACTGGATGGGCGGGGTCCCCGTGGCCTAGCAACCACAGGAGCCCTCTGTGATGTCCTAGCCCCTGGCATTCTGTGCTGGCCACACTGGCACTGGGCAGCCCAACTGCCCTGCCACTCGGTCAGCCAGCAGCGCCCAGACGCCTGGGCCCTGACACAGAGGGACGGAAGGATGGGAAGCCAGTGCTGACCGACAAGGGACCTAAGGGCTGGCAGCCAAGAGAAGACAGGTGGAGTTGTGCCCGGGATCCAGGGAGCCCAGGCCAGAGCTGCCTGCATGCCTGCCTGCCCTCCTGGATGTCTGTATGTTGCCTTTGTCCAGGTAGGTTTCTCAGGTCCCCTCCACTCCTGTCCTCTCCTGTCCTCTCCTGTCCTCTCCTGCCCTCACCATCCTCTCCCCTCTCCTCTCCTCTGCACTTTGCTTCTCTCCTTTGTCTGTCTTCTCTTGCGGGTGCCCTGCTCAACAGCTCCAGCACTTGTGATGGTTCTCCAGTGACAGCTGTTCGCAACCCCTTCCACCCCCTCCCTGCCCCAGAGGTGACCCAACTCACAGATCTCCAGCTCACCACACCCACACCCCCCAACACATTCCCTGGTTCAGCCCCTCTGCCCTATTCAGCCGAACTCGCCCCTTTGCAACCTACCTATGCATCCTGGTTTGTCTTCACCATTCAAGGAGAGATCTCCTTTTGTACTTAGCTTGGTTGACTGGTGGATGGATGGATGGATGGATGGATGGATGGCTGGCTGGATGGATGGATGCATGGATGGATGGATGGATGGATGTATAGATTGATGGGTGGATGGATGGATGCATGGATAGCTCAATGTATTGGTTTTGTAGAGGCAGAGTACCATCTAGGGGTACTTGAGACCGCTGGTGTCAGAGCCAGAGTCTATGTCAAATGTAAAACATTAATTCATCAATAACAAAAATGAATAAGCACTTAATAAATAAATAAATAAATAAATAAATAAATAAATAAATAAATATAAAAACTGGGTTAAAAAATACATGGCGTCTTTGCCTTTCTGCATATGGTATGCTATGAGGATCTTAACAAGGAAAGCATTGTCCTGAGTAGCCCCATTGAAGTAGTGGAATATTTCCTTTTCCTTTTTCTTTTTTTACTTTCAATTTTCTTGATTATTTACTGGAATAAATAGACAGGAATTGAGAGGGAAGGGAGGGATAGAGAGTTTGTGACACAGAGAGAGTCACCTGTAGCATTTCTGCACCACTTGTAAAGACTTCCCCCGGCAGGTGGGGACCAGGGTCTTGAAGCCCAGTCCCCCTGCATTGTAACATGAGTGCTTAACTGGGTGTGGCACCACCTGGTACCCTTGATGGGACACTTTTTTTTTAGCAATGAAAAGAAATTCTCGTGGCAAGGTAATAAATAAATGAAGAAATAAACAAAAGTGCATTTACATTAACTCTGGAAGCACACAGGGACAGATACATCTCTGTTACCTGTATTACTTATTCGTTGATTGATTGATTGATTGCCTCAAGGGGTTATTGCCTCAGCTCAGTGCCTGCGCCACAAATAATCCACAGCCCCTGCACTCTTTTATTCCCCTTTCGCTGCCCTTGTTGCTTGGTCACTGTGGTGGTTATTGTTGTGGTTGTTGTTGTTGTTTTGACCTTGCATCAGACACAGAGAAAAGGAGAGAGCAGGGGAAATACAGAGTGGGAGAGAAAGATAGAGCCCCTAAAGACCAGCTTCACACCCTGTAAAGCGACTCCCCTGCAGGTGGGGGTCTGGGCACCAGACCCCAGACCCTTCCACCTGTCCCCTCTTTTTGAGAGCGCCACAAGGCCTTAACCCTCTGACATACAGCCAAACCTCCCTGGATTTACTTTTGAAGGCAATATGACCTGCCTCGTTTAAAATCTCCTTATCCTGAGGGTCAGTCCTGGAGACAGTGTCATGACACGACACACGGAGATCTCTGGTATCAGAGAGCACCTGGAACAGCAGCTGGGGCTCTAGTGCCAGGGCAGGAGTAAACTCCCCATCCACCGTCCACGGAGTCCACCTGCCTGCATTTTGGTCCTTTTCCCTCCAAAAAAGATCTTTCCCTTTTTCCACTGAGAAACAAGCAGCAGACAGGTTACCCAGGCAGGGGGAAAAATAATAAATAAAAAACCTTTTTTTTTTTTTTTTTTTTTTTTTTTTTTTTTTTACCCGTAGCGAATGACCATCTTCTGGGAAGTACAGGTTTTGAACCTGAAAACCCTGTCTTTCTGTGTCCTAGTCCACAGAAAGAGCCACTAGCCCAGCCAGATCTCACTCTCAGATGGAGTGTTTTTGCCAGTCAAAAGTCTGCACAGCGCACTAGGGATTGGGCGGCCTGAGAACCAAATGTTACATTGTAGATGGACTGTTTGCAGTTCTTGCTCCCCAGGACATTGGACTTTCTCAACTCCCTCCCCTACAGCATGCAAAAAAGGTTCTTGACCAACCATAGAGCAAATGGAGTAGGGGCGAGTGGAGCTTGTTGCATGTCTGTGCTGCTCATGCCCAGGTGTCTGTGGGGGGCCGTGGCAGAGGCTGTAAGGGGGCTAGGGGGCAGAAGGAGACTGTTTCAGAGGCAGGCTGCAGGCACGGGAGCCCGTGAGTGTGTGCAGGGCAGTGTGTGTGGGTGTGGTGGCAGGGGGTTAGGGCAGGTCCCCCTGCTGGACGGTGAGATGGCAGCTGGGCTGGCTCTGGGCCCCCAGGGCTGAAGCGCAGAAGCAGGGTGGCAGTAAAGTAGTGCAGGGAGGCACACAGTAGATGTTAGTTGGGGAGCCTGGGGAGAGAGGGCAAGGGGAAAGGGGGCATCCTTGTGGAGGGGTCTGGAGTAGAGAGTGGGGGGAGCTGGAGGCGTGGAAGGTCCCAGGAACCAGGGATTGACAGGAACAGATTCCTGCACCCACCCACTGGATAGAAGCTGCAGCATCCAGAGCAGCAGCCCTGGCTTGCCTAGACCAAGGGCCCTGAGTGAGTCCCTCTGAGGATGAGGAAGAGAAGGAGGAGGAGGTGGAGGAGGAGGAGGAGGAGGAGGAGGAGGAGGAGGAGGAAGAAGAGGAGGAGGAGGAGGAGGAGCAGGAGGAGGAGGAGGGGCAGGAGGGCAGCTATCAGTAGGCAATGGGATTAATAGAGGCCTCCCTTACGGAGGCATGTGTCCAGGCAGGCACCCACCAATCCTCCGGGGCAGCTCAGGGCACCCAGGGACCTGGTGTGGGTATCTCTGGGGCGGGGACTGTCAGTCAGTCAGCAAGACTGTGTGTCAGTGCAAATGGTGGGACAGGGGCCTGGCGGACCTTGGTCCCCAGCCCTGGATCTCAGATGCCAGCCCCATGCCCAGACACACACCAATCTGCCCATAACCCCTTGGCCCGGCTGACCTGCACCTGCTTTGGCCTGGGGCTCTGGCTCTGGTGGCTGGCCACCACCCCTCAAGGTCAAGTTGAGAGTGGGGGTCATGGCTGCTGGTCAACTGGATGGGCGGGGTCCCCGTGGCCTAGCAACCACAGGAGCCCTCTGTGATGTCCTAGCCCCTGGCATTCTGTGCTGGCCACACTGGCACTGGGCAGCCCAACTGCCCTGCCACTCGGTCAGCCAGCAGCGCCCAGACGCCTGGGCCCTGACACAGAGGGACGGAAGGATGGGAAGCCAGTGCTGACCGACAAGGGACCTAAGGGCTGGCAGCCAAGAGAAGACAGGTGGAGTTGTGCCCGGGATCCAGGGAGCCCAGGCCAGAGCTGCCTGCATGCCTGCCTGCCCTCCTGGATGTCTGTATGTTGCCTTTGTCCAGGTAGGTTTCTCAGGTCCCCTCCACTCCTGTCCTCTCCTGTCCTCTCCTGTCCTCTCCTGCCCTCACCATCCTCTCCCCTCTCCTCTCCTCTGCACTTTGCTTCTCTCCTTTGTCTGTCTTCTCTTGCGGGTGCCCTGCTCAACAGCTCCAGCACTTGTGATGGTTCTCCAGTGACAGCTGTTCGCAACCCCTTCCACCCCCTCCCTGCCCCAGAGGTGACCCAACTCACAGATCTCCAGCTCACCACACCCACACCCCCCAACACATTCCCTGGTTCAGCCCCTCTGCCCTATTCAGCCGAACTCGCCCCTTTGCAACCTACCTATGCATCCTGGTTTGTCTTCACCATTCAAGGAGAGATCTCCTTTTGTACTTAGCTTGGTTGACTGGTGGATGGATGGATGGATGGATGGATGGATGGATGGCTGGCTGGCTGGCTGGATGGATGGATGCATGGATGGATGGATGGATGGATGTATAGATTGATGGGTGGATGGATGGATGCATGGATAGCTCAATGTATTGGTTTTGTAGAGGCAGAGTACCATCTAGGGGTACTTGAGACCGCTGGTGTCAGAGCCAGAGTCTATGTCAAATGTAAAACATTAATTCATCAATAACAAAAATGAATAAGCACTTAATAAATAAATAAATAAATAAATAAATAAATATAAAAACTGGGTTAAATAATACATGGCGTCTTTGCCTTTCTGCATATGCTATGCTATGAGGATCTTAACAAGGAAAGCATTGTCCTGAGTAGCCCCATTGAAGTAGTGGAATATTTCCTTTTCCTTTTTCTTTTTTTACTTTCAATTTTCTTGATTATTTACTGGAATAAATAGACAGGAATTGAGAGGGAAGGGAGGGATAGAGAGTTTGTGACACAGAGAGAGTCACCTGTAGCATTTCTGCACCACTTGTAAAGACTTCCCCCGGCAGGTGGGGACCAGGGTCTTGAAGCCCAGTCCCCCTGCATTGTAACATGAGTGCTTAACTGGGTGTGGCACCACCTGGTACCCTTGATGGGACACTTTTTTTTTAGCAATGAAAAGAAATTCTCGTGGCAAGGTAATAAATAAATGAAGAAATAAACAAAAGTGCATTTACATTAACTCTGGAAGCACACAGGGACATATACATCTCTGTTACCTGTATTACTTATTCGTTGATTGATTGATTGATTGCCTCAAGGGGTTATTGCCTCAGCTCAGTGCCTGCGCCACAAATAATCCACAGCCCCTGCACTCTTTTATTCCCCTTTCGCTGCCCTTGTTGCTTGGTCACTGTGGTGGATATTGTTGTGGTTGTTGTTGTTGTTTTGACCTTGCATCAGACACAGAGAAAAGGAGAGAGCAGGGGAAATACAGAGTGGGAGAGAAAGATAGAGCCCCTAAAGACCAGCTTCACACCCTGTAAAGCGACTCCCCTGCAGGTGGGGGTCTGGGCACCAGACCCCAGACCCTTCCACCTGTCCCCTCTTTTCGAGAGCGCCACAAGGCCTTAACCCTCTGACATACAGCCAAACCTCCCTGGATTTACTTTTGAAGGCAATATGACCTGCCTCGTTTAAAATCTCCTTATCCTGAGGGTCAGTCCTGGAGACAGTGTCATGACACGACACACGGAGATCTCTGGTATCAGAGAGCACCTGGAACAGCAGCTGGGGCTCTAGTGCCAGGGCAGGAGTAAACTCCCCATCCACCGTCCACGGAGTCCACCTGCCTGCATTTTGGTCCTTTTCCCTCCAAAAAAGATCTTTCCCTTTTTCCACTGAGAAACAAGCAGCAGACAGGTTACCCAGGCAGGGGGAAAAATAATAAATAAAAAACCTTTTTTTTTTTTTTTTTTTTTTTTTTTTTTACCCGTAGCGAATGACCATCTTCTGGGAAGTACAGGTTTTGAACCTGAAAACCCTGTCTTTCTGTGTCCTAGTCCACAGAAAGAGCCACTAGCCCAGCCAGATCTCACTCTCAGATGGAGTGTTTTTGCCAGTCAAAAGTCTGCACAGCGCACTAGGGATTGGGCGGCCTGAGAACCAAATGTTACATTGTAGATGGACTGTTTGCAGTTCTTGCTCCCCAGGACATTGGACTTTCTCAACTCCCTCCCCTACAGCATGCAAAAAAGGTTCTTGACCAACCATAGAGCAAATGGAGTAGGGGCGAGTGGAGCTTGTTGCATGTCTGTGCTGCTCATGCCCAGGTGTCTGTGGGGGGCCGTGGCAGAGGCTGTAAGGGGGCTAGGGGGCAGAAGGAGACTGTTTCAGAGGCAGGCTGCAGGCACGGGAGCCCGTGAGTGTGTGCAGGGCAGTGTGTGTGGGTGTGGTGGCAGGGGGTTAGGGCAGGTCCCCCTGCTGGACGGTGAGATGGCAGCTGGGCTGGCTCTGGGCCCCCAGGGCTGAAGCGCAGAAGCAGGGTGGCAGTAAAGTAGTGCAGGGAGGCACACAGTAGATGTTAGTTGGGGAGCCTGGGGAGAGAGGGCAAGGGGAAAGGGGGCATCCTTGTGGAGGGGTCTGGAGTAGAGAGTGGGGGGAGCTGGAGGCGTGGAAGGTCCCAGGAACCAGGGATTGACAGGAACAGATTCCTGCACCCACCCACTGGATAGAAGCTGCAGCAGCCAGAGCAGCAGCCCTGGCTTGCCTAGACCAAGGGCCCTGAGTGAGTCCCTCTGAGGATGAGGAAGAGAAGGAGGAGGAGGTGGAGGAGGAGGAGGAGGAGGAGGAGGAGGAGGAGGAGGAGGAAGAGGAGGAGGAGGAGGAGGAGCAGGAGGAGGAGGAGGGGCAGGAGGGCAGCTATCAGTAGGCAATGGGATTAATAGAGGCCTCCCTTACGGAGGCATGTGTCCAGGCAGGCACCCACCAATCCTCCGGGGCAGCTCAGGGCACCCAGGGACCTGGTGTGGGTATCTCTGGGGCGGGGACTGTCAGTCAGTCAGCAAGACTGTGTGTCAGTGCAAATGGTGGGACAGGGGCCTGGCGGACCTTGGTCCCCAGCCCTGGATCTCAGATGCCAGCCCCATGCCCAGACACACACCAATCTGCCCATAACCCCTTGGCCCGGCTGACCTGCACCTGCTTTGGCCTGGGGCTCTGGCTCTGGTGGCTGGCCACCACCCCTCAAGGTCAAGTTGAGAGTGGGGGTCATGGCTGCTGGTCAACTGGATGGGCGGGGTCCCCGTGGCCTAGCAACCACAGGAGCCCTCTGTGATGTCCTAGCCCCTGGCATTCTGTGCTGGCCACACTGGCACTGGGCAGCCCAACTGCCCTGCCACTCGGTCAGCCAGCAGCGCCCAGACGCCTGGGCCCTGACACAGAGGGACGGAAGGATGGGAAGCCAGTGCTGACCGACAAGGGACCTAAGGGCTGGCAGCCAAGAGAAGACAGGTGGAGTTGTGCCCGGGATCCAGGGAGCCCAGGCCAGAGCTGCCTGCATGCCTGCCTGCCCTCCTGGATGTCTGTATGTTGCCTTTGTCCAGGTAGGTTTCTCAGGTCCCCTCCACTCCTGTCCTCTCCTGTCCTCTCCTGTCCTCTCCTGCCCTCACCATCCTCTCCCCTCTCCTCTCCTCTGCACTTTGCTTCTCTCCTTTGTCTGTCTTCTCTTGCGGGTGCCCTGCTCAACAGCTCCAGCACTTGTGATGGTTCTCCAGTGACAGCTGTTCGCAAACCCTTCCACCCCCTCCCTGCCCCAGAGGTGACCCAACTCACAGATCTCCAGCTCACCACACCCACACCCCCCAACACATTCCCTGGTTCAGCCCCTCTGCCCTATTCAGCCGAACTCGCCCCTTTGCAACCTACCTATGCATCCTGGTTTGTCTTCACCATTCAAGGAGAGATCTCCTTTTGTACTTAGCTTGGTTGACTGGTGGATGGATGGATGGATGGATGGATGGATGGATGGCTGGCTGGCTGGCTGGATGGATGGATGCATGGATGGATGGATGGATGGATGTATAGATTGATGGGTGGATGGATGGATGCATGGATAGCTCAATGTATTGGTTTTGTAGAGGCAGAGTACCATCTAGGGGTACTTGAGACCTCTGGTGTCAGAGCCAGAGTCTATGTCAAATGTAAAACATTAATTCATCAATAACAAAAATGAATAAGCACTTAATAAATAAATATAAAAACTGGGTTAAAAAATACATGGCGTCTTTGCCTTTCTGCATATGCTATGCTATGAGGATCTTAACAAGGAAAGCATTGTCCTGAGTAGCCCCATTGAAGTAGTGGAATATTTCCTTTTCCTTTTTCTTTTTTTACTTTCAATTTTCTTGATTATTTACTGGAATAAATAGACAGGAATTGAGAGGGAAGGGAGGGATAGAGAGTTTGTGACACAGAGAGAGTCACCTGTAGCATTTCTGCACCACTTGTAAAGACTTCCCCCGGCAGGTGGGGACCAGGGTCTTGAAGCCCAGTCCCCCTGCATTGTAACATGAGTGCTTAACTGGGTGTGGCACCACCTGGTACCCTTGATGGGACACTTTTTTTTTAGCAATGAAAAGAAATTCTCGTGGCAAGGTAATAAATAAATGAAGAAATAAACAAAAGTGCATTTACATTAACTCTGGAAGCACACAGGGACATATACATCTCTGTTACCTGTATTACTTATTCGTTGATTGATTGATTGATTGCCTCAAGGGGTTATTGCCTCAGCTCAGTGCCTGCGCCACAAATAATCCACAGCCCCTGCACTCTTTTATTCCCCTTTCGCTGCCCTTGTTGCTTGGTCACTGTGGTGGTTATTGTTGTGGTTGTTGTTGTTGTTTTGACCTTGCATCAGACACAGAGAAAAGGAGAGAGCAGGGGAAATACAGAGTGGGAGAGAAAGATAGAGCCCCTAAAGACCAGCTTCACACCCTGTAAAGCGACTCCCCTGCAGGTGGGGGTCTGGGCACCAGACCCCAGACCCTTCCACCTGTCCCCTCTTTTCGAGAGCGCCACAAGGCCTTAACCCTCTGACATACAGCCAAACCTCCCTGGATTTACTTTTGAAGGCAATATGACCTGCCTCGTTTAAAATCTCCTTATCCTGAGGGTCAGTCCTGGAGACAGTGTCATGACACGACACACGGAGATCTCTGGTATCAGAGAGCACCTGGAACAGCAGCTGGGGCTCTAGTGCCAGGGCAGGAGTAAACTCCCCATCCACCGTCCACGGAGTCCACCTGCCTGCATTTTGGTCCTTTTCCCTCCAAAAAAGATCTTTCCCTTTTTCCACTGAGAAACAAGCAGCAGACAGGTTACCCAGGCAGGGGGAAAAATAATAAATAAAAAACCTTTTTTTTTTTTTTTTACCCGTAGCGAATGACCATCTTCTGGGAAGTACAGGTTTTGAACCTGAAAACCCTGTCTTTCTGTGTCCTAGTCCACAGAAAGAGCCACTAGCCCAGCCAGATCTCACTCTCAGATGGAGTGTTTTTGCCAGTCAAAAGTCTGCACAGCGCACTAGGGATTGGGCGGCCTGAGAACCAAATGTTACATTGTAGATGGACTGTTTGCAGTTCTTGCTCCCCAGGACATTGGACTTTCTCAACTCCCTCCCCTACAGCATGCAAAAAAGGTTCTTGACCAACCATAGAGCAAATGGAGTAGGGGCGAGTGGAGCTTGTTGCATGTCTGTGCTGCTCATGCCCAGGTGTCTGTGGGGGGCCGTGGCAGAGGCTGTAAGGGGGCTAGGGGGCAGAAGGAGACTGTTTCAGAGGCAGGCTGCAGGCACGGGAGCCCGTGAGTGTGTGCAGGGCAGTGTGTGTGGGTGTGGTGGCAGGGGGTTAGGGCAGGTCCCCCTGCTGGACGGTGAGATGGCAGCTGGGCTGGCTCTGGGCCCCCAGGGCTGAAGCGCAGAAGCAGGGTGGCAGTAAAGTAGTGCAGGGAGGCACACAGTAGATGTTAGTTGGGGAGCCTGGGGAGAGAGGGCAAGGGGAAAGGGGGCATCCTTGTGGAGGGGTCTGGAGTAGAGAGTGGGGGGAGCTGGAGGCGTGGAAGGTCCCAGGAACCAGGGATTGACAGGAACAGATTCCTGCACCCACCCACTGGATAGAAGCTGCAGCAGCCAGAGCAGCAGCCCTGGCTTGCCTAGACCAAGGGCCCTGAGTGAGTCCCTCTGAGGATGAGGAAGAGAAGGAGGAGGAGGTGGAGGAGGAGGAGGAGGAGGAGGAGGAGGAGGAGGAGGAGGAAGAAGAAGAGGAGGAGGAGGAGGAGGAGCAGGAGGAGGAGGAGGGGCAGGAGGGCAGCTATCAGTAGGCAATGGGATTAATAGAGGCCTCCCTTACGGAGGCATGTGTCCAGGCAGGCACCCACCAATCCTCCGGGGCAGCTCAGGGCACCCAGGGACCTGGTGTGGGTATCTCTGGGGCGGGGACTGTCAGTCAGTCAGCAAGACTGTGTGTCAGTGCAAATGGTGGGACAGGGGCCTGGCGGACCTTGGTCCCCAGCCCTGGATCTCAGATGCCAGCCCCATGCCCAGACACACACCAATCTGCCCATAACCCCTTGGCCCGGCTGACCTGCACCTGCTTTGGCCTGGGGCTCTGGCTCTGGTGGCTGGCCACCACCCCTCAAGGTCAAGTTGAGAGTGGGGGTCATGGCTGCTGGTCAACTGGATGGGCGGGGTCCCCGTGGCCTAGCAACCACAGGAGCCCTCTGTGATGTCCTAGCCCCTGGCATTCTGTGCTGGCCACACTGGCACTGGGCAGCCCAACTGCCCTGCCACTCGGTCAGCCAGCAGCGCCCAGACGCCTGGGCCCTGACACAGAGGGACGGAAGGATGGGAAGCCAGTGCTGACCGACAAGGGACCTAAGGGCTGGCAGCCAAGAGAAGACAGGTGGAGTTGTGCCCGGGATCCAGGGAGCCCAGGCCAGAGCTGCCTGCATGCCTGCCTGCCCTCCTGGATGTCTGTATGTTGCCTTTGTCCAGGTAGGTTTCTCAGGTCCCCTCCACTCCTGTCCTCTCCTGTCCTCTCCTGTCCTCTCCTGCCCTCACCATCCTCTCCCCTCTCCTCTCCTCTGCACTTTGCTTCTCTCCTTTGTCTGTCTTCTCTTGCGGGTGCCCTGCTCAACAGCTCCAGCACTTGTGATGGTTCTCCAGTGACAGCTGTTCGCAACCCCTTCCACCCCCTCCCTGCCCCAGAGGTGACCCAACTCACAGATCTCCAGCTCACCACACCCACACCCCCCAACACATTCCCTGGTTCAGCCCCTCTGCCCTATTCAGCCGAACTCGCCCCTTTGCAACCTACCTATGCATCCTGGTTTGTCTTCACCATTCAAGGAGAGATCTCCTTTTGTACTTAGCTTGGTTGACTGGTGGATGGATGGATGGATGGATGGATGGATGGCTGGCTGGATGGATGGATGCATGGATGGATGGATGGATGGATGTATAGATTGATGGGTGGATGGATGGATGCATGGATAGCTCAATGTATTGGTTTTGTAGAGGCAGAGTACCATCTAGGGGTACTTGAGACCGCTGGTGTCAGAGCCAGAGTCTATGTCAAATGTAAAACATTAATTCATCAATAACAAAAATGAATAAGCACTTAATAAATAAATAAATAAATAAATAAATAAATAAATAAATAAATATAAAAACTGGGTTAAAAAATACATGGCGTCTTTGCCTTTCTGCATATGGTATGCTATGAGGATCTTAACAAGGAAAGCATTGTCCTGAGTAGCCCCATTGAAGTAGTGGAATATTTCCTTTTCCTTTTTCTTTTTTTACTTTCAATTTTCTTGATTATTTACTGGAATAAATAGACAGGAATTGAGAGGGAAGGGAGGGATAGAGAGTTTGTGACACAGAGAGAGTCACCTGTAGCATTTCTGCACCACTTGTAAAGACTTCCCCCGGCAGGTGGGGACCAGGGTCTTGAAGCCCAGTCCCCCTGCATTGTAACATGAGTGCTTAACTGGGTGTGGCACCACCTGGTACCCTTGATGGGACACTTTTTTTTTAGCAATGAAAAGAAATTCTCGTGGCAAGGTAATAAATAAATGAAGAAATAAACAAAAGTGCATTTACATTAACTCTGGAAGCACACAGGGACAGATACATCTCTGTTACCTGTATTACTTATTCGTTGATTGATTGATTGATTGCCTCAAGGGGTTATTGCCTCAGCTCAGTGCCTGCGCCACAAATAATCCACAGCCCCTGCACTCTTTTATTCCCCTTTCGCTGCCCTTGTTGCTTGGTCACTGTGGTGGTTATTGTTGTGGTTGTTGTTGTTGTTTTGACCTTGCATCAGACACAGAGAAAAGGAGAGAGCAGGGGAAATACAGAGTGGGAGAGAAAGATAGAGCCCCTAAAGACCAGCTTCACACCCTGTAAAGCGACTCCCCTGCAGGTGGGGGTCTGGGCACCAGACCCCAGACCCTTCCACCTGTCCCCTCTTTTTGAGAGCGCCACAAGGCCTTAACCCTCTGACATACAGCCAAACCTCCCTGGATTTACTTTTGAAGGCAATATGACCTGCCTCGTTTAAAATCTCCTTATCCTGAGGGTCAGTCCTGGAGACAGTGTCATGACACGACACACGGAGATCTCTGGTATCAGAGAGCACCTGGAACAGCAGCTGGGGCTCTAGTGCCAGGGCAGGAGTAAACTCCCCATCCACCGTCCACGGAGTCCACCTGCCTGCATTTTGGTCCTTTTCCCTCCAAAAAAGATCTTTCCCTTTTTCCACTGAGAAACAAGCAGCAGACAGGTTACCCAGGCAGGGGGAAAAATAATAAATAAAAAACCTTTTTTTTTTTTTTTTTTACCCGTAGCGAATGACCATCTTCTGGGAAGTACAGGTTTTGAACCTGAAAACCCTGTCTTTCTGTGTCCTAGTCCACAGAAAGAGCCACTAGCCCAGCCAGATCTCACTCTCAGATGGAGTGTTTTTGCCAGTCAAAAGTCTGCACAGCGCACTAGGGATTGGGCGGCCTGAGAACCAAATGTTACATTGTAGATGGACTGTTTGCAGTTCTTGCTCCCCAGGACATTGGACTTTCTCAACTCCCTCCCCTACAGCATGCAAAAAAGGTTCTTGACCAACCATAGAGCAAATGGAGTAGGGGCGAGTGGAGCTTGTTGCATGTCTGTGCTGCTCATGCCCAGGTGTCTGTGGGGGGCCGTGGCAGAGGCTGTAAGGGGGCTAGGGGGCAGAAGGAGACTGTTTCAGAGGCAGGCTGCAGGCACGGGAGCCCGTGAGTGTGTGCAGGGCAGTGTGTGTGGGTGTGGTGGCAGGGGGTTAGGGCAGGTCCCCCTGCTGGACGGTGAGATGGCAGCTGGGCTGGCTCTGGGCCCCCAGGGCTGAAGCGCAGAAGCAGGGTGGCAGTAAAGTAGTGCAGGGAGGCACACAGTAGATGTTAGTTGGGGAGCCTGGGGAGAGAGGGCAAGGGGAAAGGGGGCATCCTTGTGGAGGGGTCTGGAGTAGAGAGTGGGGGGAGCTGGAGGCGTGGAAGGTCCCAGGAACCAGGGATTGACAGGAACAGATTCCTGCACCCACCCACTGGATAGAAGCTGCAGCAGCCAGAGCAGCAGCCCTGGCTTGCCTAGACCAAGGGCCCTGAGTGAGTCCTTCTGAGGATGAGGAAGAGAAGGAGGAGGAGGTGGAGGAGGAGGAGGAGGAGGAGGAGGAGGAGGAGGAGGAGGAAGAAGAGGAGGAGGAGGAGGAGGAGCAGGAGGAAGAGGAGGGGCAGGAGGGCAGCTATCAGTAGGCAATGGGATTAATAGAGGCCTCCCTTACGGAGGCATGTGTCCAGGCAGGCACCCACCAATCCTCCGGGGCAGCTCAGGGCACCCAGGGA
Source organism: Erinaceus europaeus (assembly GCF_950295315.1). Lineage (NCBI taxonomy): Eukaryota > Metazoa > Chordata > Mammalia > Eulipotyphla > Erinaceidae > Erinaceus > Erinaceus europaeus. The sequence continues at coordinate 86,167 of NW_026647561.1, read as the reverse complement.
CCTGGTGTGGGTATCTCTGGGGCGGGGACTGTCAGTCAGTCAGCAAGACTGTGTGTCAGTGCAAATGGTGGGACAGGGGCCTGGCGGACCTTGGTCCCCAGCCCTGGATCTCAGATGCCAGCCCCATGCCCAGACACACACCAATCTGCCCATAACCCCTTGGCCCGGCTGACCTGCACCTGCTTTGGCCTGGGGCTCTGGCTCTGGTGGCTGGCCACCACCCCTCAAGGTCAAGTTGAGAGTGGGGGTCATGGCTGCTGGTCAACTGGATGGGCGGGGTCCCCGTGGCCTAGCAACCACAGGAGCCCTCTGTGATGTCCTAGCCCCTGGCATTCTGTGCTGGCCACACTGGCACTGGGCAGCCCAACTGCCCTGCCACTCGGTCAGCCAGCAGCGCCCAGACGCCTGGGCCCTGACACAGAGGGACGGAAGGATGGGAAGCCAGTGCTGACCGACAAGGGACCTAAGGGCTGGCAGCCAAGAGAAGACAGGTGGAGTTGTGCCCGGGATCCAGGGAGCCCAGGCCAGAGCTGCCTGCATGCCTGCCTGCCCTCCTGGATGTCTGTATGTTGCCTTTGTCCAGGTAGGTTTCTCAGGTCCCCTCCACTCCTGTCCTCTCCTGTCCTCTCCTGTCCTCTCCTGCCCTCACCATCCTCTCCCCTCTCCTCTCCTCTGCACTTTGCTTCTCTCCTTTGTCTGTCTTCTCTTGCGGGTGCCCTGCTCAACAGCTCCAGCACTTGTGATGGTTCTCCAGTGACAGCTGTTCGCAACCCCTTCCACCCCCTCCCTGCCCCAGAGGTGACCCAACTCACAGATCTCCAGCTCACCACACCCACACCCCCCAACACATTCCCTGGTTCAGCCCCTCTGCCCTATTCAGCCGAACTCGCCCCTTTGCAACCTACCTATGCATCCTGGTTTGTCTTCACCATTCAAGGAGAGATCTCCTTTTGTACTTAGCTTGGTTGACTGGTGGATGGATGGATGGATGGATGGATGGCTGGCTGGCTGGATGGATGGATGCATGGATGGATGGATGGATGGATGTATAGATTGATGGGTGGATGGATGGATGCATGGATAGCTCAATGTATTGGTTTTGTAGAGGCAGAGTACCATCTAGGGGTACTTGAGACCGCTGGTGTCAGAGCCAGAGTCTATGTCAAATGTAAAACATTAATTCATCAATAACAAAAATGAATAAGCACTTAGTAAATAAATAAATAAATATAAAAACTGGGTTAAAAAATACATGGCGTCTTTGCCTTTCTGCATATGCTATGCTATGAGGATCTTAACAAGGAAAGCATTGTCCTGAGTAGCCCCATTGAAGTAGTGGAATATTTCCTTTTCCTTTTTCTTTTTTTACTTTCAATTTTCTTGATTATTTACTGGAATAAATAGACAGGAATTGAGAGGGAAGGGAGGGATAGAGAGTTTGTGACACAGAGAGAGTCACCTGTAGCATTTCTGCACCACTTGTAAAGACTTCCCCCGGCAGGTGGGGACCAGGGTCTTGAAGCCCAGTCCCCCTGCATTGTAACATGAGTGCTTAACTGGGTGTGGCACCACCTGGTACCCTTGATGGGACACTTTTTTTTTAGCAATGAAAAGAAATTCTCGTGGCAAGGTAATAAATAAATGAAGAAATAAACAAAAGTGCATTTACATTAACTCTGGAAGCACACAGGGACATATACATCTCTGTTACCTGTATTACTTATTCGTTGATTGATTGATTGATTGCCTCAAGGGGTTATTGCCTCAGCTCAGTGCCTGCGCCACAAATAATCCACAGCCCCTGCACTCTTTTATTCCCCTTTCGCTGCCCTTGTTGCTTGGTCACTGTGGTGGTTATTGTTGTGGTTGTTGTTGTTGTTTTGACCTTGCATCAGACACAGAGAAAAGGAGAGAGCAGGGGAAATACAGAGTGGGAGAGAAAGATAGAGCCCCTAAAGACCAGCTTCACACCCTGTAAAGCGACTCCCCTGCAGGTGGGGGTCTGGGCACCAGACCCCAGACCCTTCCACCTGTCCCCTCTTTTCGAGAGCGCCACAAGGCCTTAACCCTCTGACATACAGCCAAACCTCCCTGGATTTACTTTTGAAGGCAATATGACCTGCCTCGTTTAAAATCTCCTTATCCTGAGGGTCAGTCCTGGAGACAGTGTCATGACACGACACACGGAGATCTCTGGTATCAGAGAGCACCTGGAACAGCAGCTGGGGCTCTAGTGCCAGGGCAGGAGTAAACTCCCCATCCACCGTCCACGGAGTCCACCTGCCTGCATTTTGGTCCTTTTCCCTCCAAAAAAGATCTTTCCCTTTTTCCACTGAGAAACAAGCAGCAGACAGGTTACCCAGGCAGGGGGAAAAATAATAAATAAAAAACCTTTTTTTTTTTTTTTTTTACCCGTAGCGAATGACCATCTTCTGGGAAGTACAGGTTTTGAACCTGAAAACCCTGTCTTTCTGTGTCCTAGTCCACAGAAAGAGCCACTAGCCCAGCCAGATCTCACTCTCAGATGGAGTGTTTTTGCCAGTCAAAAGTCTGCACAGCGCACTAGGGATTGGGCGGCCTGAGAACCAAATGTTACATTGTAGATGGACTGTTTGCAGTTCTTGCTCCCCAGGACATTGGACTTTCTCAACTCCCTCCCCTACAGCATGCAAAAAAGGTTCTTGACCAACCATAGAGCAAATGGAGTAGGGGCGAGTGGAGCTTGTTGCATGTCTGTGCTGCTCATGCCCAGGTGTCTGTGGGGGGCCGTGGCAGAGGCTGTAAGGGGGCTAGGGGGCAGAAGGAGACTGTTTCAGAGGCAGGCTGCAGGCACGGGAGCCCGTGAGTGTGTGCAGGGCAGTGTGTGTGGGTGTGGTGGCAGGGGGTTAGGGCAGGTCCCCCTGCTGGACGGTGAGATGGCAGCTGGGCTGGCTCTGGGCCCCCAGGGCTGAAGCGCAGAAGCAGGGTGGCAGTAAAGTAGTGCAGGGAGGCACACAGTAGATGTTAGTTGGGGAGCCTGGGGAGAGAGGGCAAGGGGAAAGGGGGCATCCTTGTGGAGGGGTCTGGAGTAGAGAGTGGGGGGAGCTGGAGGCGTGGAAGGTCCCAGGAACCAGGGATTGACAGGAACAGATTCCTGCACCCACCCACTGGATAGAAGCTGCAGCAACCAGAGCAGCAGCCCTGGCTTGCCTAGACCAAGGGCCCTGAGTGAGTCCCTCTGAGGATGAGGAAGAGAAGGAGGAGGAGGTGGAGGAGGAGGAGGAGGAGGAGGAGGAGGAGGAGGAGGAGGAAGAGGAGGAGGAGGAGGAGGAGCAGGAGGAGGAGGAGGGGCAGGAGGGCAGCTATCAGTAGGCAATGGGATTAATAGAGGCCTCCCTTACGGAGGCATGTGTCCAGGCAGGCACCCACCAATCCTCCGGGGCAGCTCAGGGCACCCAGGGACCTGGTGTGGGTATCTCTGGGGCGGGGACTGTCAGTCAGTCAGCAAGACTGTGTGTCAGTGCAAATGGTGGGACAGGGGCCTGGCGGACCTTGGTCCCCAGCCCTGGATCTCAGATGCCAGCCCCATGCCCAGACACACACCAATCTGCCCATAACCCCTTGGCCCGGCTGACCTGCACCTGCTTTGGCCTGGGGCTCTGGCTCTGGTGGCTGGCCACCACCCCTCAAGGTCAAGTTGAGAGTGGGGGTCATGGCTGCTGGTCAACTGGATGGGCGGGGTCCCCGTGGCCTAGCAACCACAGGAGCCCTCTGTGATGTCCTAGCCCCTGGCATTCTGTGCTGGCCACACTGGCACTGGGCAGCCCAACTGCCCTGCCACTCGGTCAGCCAGCAGCGCCCAGACGCCTGGGCCCTGACACAGAGGGACGGAAGGATGGGAAGCCAGTGCTGACCGACAAGGGACCTAAGGGCTGGCAGCCAAGAGAAGACAGGTGGAGTTGTGCCCGGGATCCAGGGAGCCCAGGCCAGAGCTGCCTGCATGCCTGCCTGCCCTCCTGGATGTCTGTATGTTGCCTTTGTCCAGGTAGGTTTCTCAGGTCCCCTCCACTCCTGTCCTCTCCTGTCCTCTCCTGTCCTCTCCTGCCCTCACCATCCTCTCCCCTCTCCTCTCCTCTGCACTTTGCTTCTCTCCTTTGTCTGTCTTCTCTTGCGGGTGCCCTGCTCAACAGCTCCAGCACTTGTGATGGTTCTCCAGTGACAGCTGTTCGCAACCCCTTCCACCCCCTCCCTGCCCCAGAGGTGACCCAACTCACAGATCTCCAGCTCACCACACCCACACCCCCCAACACATTACCTGGTTCAGCCCCTCTGCCCTATTCAGACGAACTCGCCCCTTTGCAACCTACCTATGCATCCTGGTTTGTCTTCACCATTCAAGGAGAGATCTCCTTTTGTACTTAGCTTGGTTGACTGGTGGATGGATGGATGGATGGATGGATGGCTGGCTGGCTGGATGGATGGATGCATGGATGGATGGATGGATGGATGTATAGATTGATGGGTGGATGGATGGATGCATGGATAGCTCAATGTATTGGTTTTGTAGAGGCAGAGTACCATCTAGGGGTACTTGAGACCGCTGGTGTCAGAGCCAGAGTCTATGTCAAATGTAAAACATTAATTCATCAATAACAAAAATGAATAAGCACTTAATAAATAAATAAATAAATATAAAAACTGGGTTAAAAAATACATGGCGTCTTTGCCTTTCTGCATATGCTATGCTATGAGGATCTTAACAAGGAAAGCATTGTCCTGAGTAGCCCCATTGAAGTAGTGGAATATTTCCTTTTCCTTTTTCTTTTTTTACTTTCAATTTTCTTGATTATTTACTGGAATAAATAGACAGGAATTGAGAGGGAAGGGAGGGATAGAGAGTTTGTGACACAGAGAGAGTCACCTGTAGCATTTCTGCACCACTTGTAAAGACTTCCCCCGGCAGGTGGGGACCAGGGTCTTGAAGCCCAGTCCCCCTGCATTGTAACATGAGTGCTTAACTGGGTGTGGCACCACCTGGTACCCTTGATGGGACACTTTTTTTTTAGCAATGAAAAGAAATTCTCGTGGCAAGGTAATAAATAAATGAAGAAATAAACAAAAGTGCATTTACATTAACTCTGGAAGCACACAGGGACATATACATCTCTGTTACCTGTATTACTTATTCGTTGATTGATTGATTGATTGCCTCAAGGGGTTATTGCCTCAGCTCAGTGCCTGCGCCACAAATAATCCACAGCCCCTGCACTCTTTTATTCCCCTTTCGCTGCCCTTGTTGCTTGGTCACTGTGGTGGTTATTGTTGTGGTTGTTGTTGTTGTTTTGACCTTGCATCAGACACAGAGAAAAGGAGAGAGCAGGGGAAATACAGAGTGGGAGAGAAAGATAGAGCCCCTAAAGACCAGCTTCACACCCTGTAAAGCGACTCCCCTGCAGGTGGGGGTCTGGGCACCAGACCCCAGACCCTTCCACCTGTCCCCTCTTTTCGAGAGCGCCACAAGGCCTTAACCCTCTGACATACAGCCAAACCTCCCTGGATTTACTTTTGAAGGCAATATGACCTGCCTCGTTTAAAATCTCCTTATCCTGAGGGTCAGTCCTGGAGACAGTGTCATGACACGACACACGGAGATCTCTGGTATCAGAGAGCACCTGGAACAGCAGCTGGGGCTCTAGTGCCAGGGCAGGAGTAAACTCCCCATCCACCGTCCACGGAGTCCACCTGCCTGCATTTTGGTCCTTTTCCCTCCAAAAAAGATCTTTCCCTTTTTCCACTGAGAAACAAGCAGCAGACAGGTTACCCAGGCAGGGGGAAAAATAATAAATAAAAAACCTTTTTTTTTTTTTTTTTTTTTTACCCGTAGCGAATGACCATCTTCTGGGAAGTACAGGTTTTGAACCTGAAAACCCTGTCTTTCTGTGTCCTAGTCCACAGAAAGAGCCACTAGCCCAGCCAGATCTCACTCTCAGATGGAGTGTTTTTGCCAGTCAAAAGTCTGCACAGCGCACTAGGGATTGGGCGGCCTGAGAACCAAATGTTACATTGTAGATGGACTGTTTGCAGTTCTTGCTCCCCAGGACATTGGACTTTCTCAACTCCCTCCCCTACAGCATGCAAAAAAGGTTCTTGACCAACCATAGAGCAAATGGAGTAGGGGCGAGTGGAGCTTGTTGCATGTCTGTGCTGCTCATGCCCAGGTGTCTGTGGGGGGCCGTGGCAGAGGCTGTAAGGGGGCTAGGGGGCAGAAGGAGACTGTTTCAGAGGCAGGCTGCAGGCACGGGAGCCCGTGAGTGTGTGCAGGGCAGTGTGTGTGGGTGTGGTGGCAGGGGGTTAGGGCAGGTCCCCCTGCTGGACGGTGAGATGGCAGCTGGGCTGGCTCTGGGCCCCCAGGGCTGAAGCGCAGAAGCAGGGTGGCAGTAAAGTAGTGCAGGGAGGCACACAGTAGATGTTAGTTGGGGAGCCTGGGGAGAGAGGGCAAGGGGAAAGGGGGCATCCTTGTGGAGGGGTCTGGAGTAGAGAGTGGGGGGAGCTGGAGGCGTGGAAGGTCCCAGGAACCAGGGATTGACAGGAACAGATTCCTGCACCCACCCACTGGATAGAAGCTGCAGCAGCCAGAGCAGCAGCCCTGGCTTGCCTAGACCAAGGGCCCTGAGTGAGTCCCTCTGAGGATGAGGAAGAGAAGGAGGAGGAGGTGGAGGAGGAGGAGGAGGAGGAGGAGGAGGAAGAAGAGGAGGAGGAGGAGGAGGAGCAGGAGGAGGAGGAGGGGCAGGAGGGCAGCTATCAGTAGGCAATGGGATTAATAGAGGCCTCCCTTACGGAGGCATGTGTCCAGGCAGGCACCCACCAATCCTCCGGGGCAGCTCAGGGCACCCAGGGACCTGGTGTGGGTATCTCTGGGGCGGGGACTGTCAGTCAGTCAGCAAGACTGTGTGTCAGTGCAAATGGTGGGACAGGGGCCTGGCGGACCTTGGTCCCCAGCCCTGGATCTCAGATGCCAGCCCCATGCCCAGACACACACCAATCTGCCCATAACCCCTTGGCCCGGCTGACCTGCACCTGCTTTGGCCTGGGGCTCTGGCTCTGGTGGCTGGCCACCACCCCTCAAGATCAAGTTGAGAGTGGGGGTCATGGCTGCTGGTCAACTGGATGGGCGGGGTCCCCGTGGCCTAGCAACCACAGGAGCCCTCTGTGATGTCCTAGCCCCTGGCATTCTGTGCTGGCCACACTGGCACTGGGCAGCCCAACTGCCCTGCCACTCGGTCAGCCAGCAGCGCCCAGACGCCTGGGCCCTGACACAGAGGGACGGAAGGATGGGAAGCCAGTGCTGACCGACAAGGGACCTAAGGGCTGGCAGCCAAGAGAAGACAGGTGGAGTTGTGCCCGGGATCCAGGGAGCCCAGGCCAGAGCTGCCTGCATGCCTGCCTGCCCTCCTGGATGTCTGTATGTTGCCTTTGTCCAGGTAGGTTTCTCAGGTCCCCTCCACTCCTGTCCTCTCCTGTCCTCTCCTGTCCTCTCCTGCCCTCACCATCCTCTCCCCTCTCCTCTCCTCTGCACTTTGCTTCTCTCCTTTGTCTGTCTTCTCTTGCGGGTGCCCTGCTCAACAGCTCCAGCACTTGTGATGGTTCTCCAGTGACAGCTGTTCGCAACCCCTTCCACCCCCTCCCTGCCCCAGAGGTGACCCAACTCACAGATCTCCAGCTCACCACACCCACACCCCCCAACACATTCCCTGGTTCAGCCCCTCTGCCCTATTCAGACGAACTCGCCCCTTTGCAACCTACCTATGCATCCTGGTTTGTCTTCACCATTCAAGGAGAGATCTCCTTTTGTACTTAGCTTGGTTGACTGGTGGATGGATGGATGGATGGATGGATGGATGGCTGGCTGGCTGGATGGATGGATGCATGGATGGATGGATGGATGGATGTATAGATTGATGGGTGGATGGATGGATGCATGGATAGCTCAATGTATTGGTTTTGTAGAGGCAGAGTACCATCTAGGGGTACTTGAGACCGCTGGTGTCAGAGCCAGAGTCTATGTCAAATGTAAAACATTAATTCATCAATAACAAAAATGAATAAGCACTTAATAAATAAATAAATAAATAAATAAATATAAAAACTGGGTTAAAAAATACATGGCGTCTTTGCCTTTCTGCATATGCTATGCTATGAGGATCTTAACAAGGAAAGCATTGTCCTGAGTAGCCCCATTGAAGTAGTGGAATATTTCCTTTTCCTTTTTCTTTTTTTACTTTCAATTTTCTTGATTATTTACTGGAATAAATAGACAGGAATTGAGAGGGAAGGGAGGGATAGAGAGTTTGTGACACAGAGAGAGTCACCTGTAGCATTTCTGCACCACTTGTAAAGACTTCCCCCGGCAGGTGGGGACCAGGGTCTTGAAGCCCAGTCCCCCTGCATTGTAACATGAGTGCTTAACTGGGTGTGGCACCACCTGGTACCCTTGATGGGACACTTTTTTTTTAGCAATGAAAAGAAATTCTCGTGGCAAGGTAATAAATAAATGAAGAAATAAACAAAAGTGCATTTACATTAACTCTGGAAGCACACAGGGACATATACATCTCTGTTACCTGTATTACTTATTCGTTGATTGATTGATTGATTGCCTCAAGGGGTTATTGCCTCAGCTCAGTGCCTGTGCCACAAATAATCCACAGCCCCTGCACTCTTTTATTCCCCTTTCGCTGCCCTTGTTGCTTGGTCACTGTGGTGGTTATTGTTGTGGTTGTTGTTGTTGTTGTTTTGACCTTGCATCAGACACAGAGAAAAGGAGAGAGCAGGGGAAATACAGAGTGGGAGAGAAAGATAGAGCCCCTAAAGACCAGCTTCACACCCTGTAAAGCGACTCCCCTGCAGGTGGGGGTCTGGGCACCAGACCCCAGACCCTTCCACCTGTCCCCTCTTTTCGAGAGCGCCACAAGGCCTTAACCCTCTGACATACAGCCAAACCTCCCTGGATTTACTTTTGAAGGCAATATGACCTGCCTCGTTTAAAATCTCCTTATCCTGAGGGTCAGTCCTGGAGACAGTGTCATGACACGACACACGGAGATCTCTGGTATCAGAGAGCACCTGGAACAGCAGCTGGGGCTCTAGTGCCAGGGCAGGAGTAAACTCCCCATCCACCGTCCACGGAGTCCACCTGCCTGCATTTTGGTCCTTTTCCCTCCAAAAAAGATCTTTCCCTTTTTCCACTGAGAAACAAGCAGCAGACAGGTTACCCAGGCAGGGGGAAAAATAATAAATAAAAAACCTTTTTTTTTTTTTTTTTTTTTTTTACCCGTAGCGAATGACCATCTTCTGGGAAGTACAGGTTTTGAACCTGAAAACCCTGTCTTTCTGTGTCCTAGTCCACAGAAAGAGCCACTAGCCCAGCCAGATCTCACTCTCAGATGGAGTGTTTTTGCCAGTCAAAAGTCTGCACAGCGCACTAGGGATTGGGCGGCCTGAGAACCAAATGTTACATTGTAGATGGACTGTTTGCAGTTCTTGCTCCCCAGGACATTGGACTTTCTCAACTCCCTCCCCTACAGCATGCAAAAAAGGTTCTTGACCAACCATAGAGCAAATGGAGTAGGGGCGAGTGGAGCTTGTTGCATGTCTGTGCTGCTCATGCCCAGGTGTCTGTGGGGGGCCGTGGCAGAGGCTGTAAGGGGGCTAGGGGGCAGAAGGAGACTGTTTCAGAGGCAGGCTGCAGGCACGGGAGCCCGTGAGTGTGTGCAGGGCAGTGTGTGTGGGTGTGGTGGCAGGGGGTTAGGGCAGGTCCCCCTGCTGGACGGTGAGATGGCAGCTGGGCTGGCTCTGGGCCCCCAGGGCTGAAGCGCAGAAGCAGGGTGGCAGTAAAGTAGTGCAGGGAGGCACACAGTAGATGTTAGTTGGGGAGCCTGGGGAGAGAGGGCAAGGGGAAAGGGGGCATCCTTGTGGAGGGGTCTGGAGTAGAGAGTGGGGGGAGCTGGAGGCGTGGAAGGTCCCAGGAACCAGGGATTGACAGGAACAGATTCCTGCACCCACCCACTGGATAGAAGCTGCAGCAGCCAGAGCAGCAGCCCTGGCTTGCCTAGACCAAGGGCCCTGAGTGAGTCCCTCTGAGGATGAGGAAGAGAAGGAGGAGGAGGTGGAGGAGGAGGAGGAGGAGGAGGAGGAGGAGGAAGAGGAGGAGGAGGAGGAGGAGCAGGAGGAGGAGGAGGGGCAGGAGGGCAGCTATCAGTAGGCAATGGGATTAATAGAGGCCTCCCTTACGGAGGCATGTGTCCAGGCAGGCACCCACCAATCCTCCTGGGCAGCTCAGGGCACCCAGGGACCTGGTGTGGGTATTTCTGGGGCGGGGACTGTCAGTCAGTCAGCAAGACTGTGTGTCAGTGCAAATGGTGGGACAGGGGCCTGGCGGACCTTGGTCCCCAGCCCTGGATCTCAGATGCCAGCCCCATGCCCAGACACACACCAATCTGCCCATAACCCCTTGGCCCGGCTGACCTGCACCTGCTTTGGCCTGGGGCTCTGGCTCTGGTGGCTGGCCACCACCCCTCAAGGTCAAGTTGAGAGTGGGGGTCATGGCTGCTGGTCAACTGGATGGGCGGGGTCCCCGTGGCCTAGCAACCACAGGAGCCCTCTGTGATGTCCTAGCCCCTGGCATTCTGTGCTGGCCACACTGGCACTGGGCAGCCCAACTGCCCTGCCACTCGGTCAGCCAGCAGCGCCCAGACGCCTGGGCCCTGACACAGAGGGACGGAAGGATGGGAAGCCAGTGCTGACCGACAAGGGACCTAAGGGCTGGCAGCCAAGAGAAGACAGGTGGAGTTGTGCCCGGGATCCAGGGAGCCCAGGCCAGAGCTGCCTGCATGCCTGCCTGCCCTCCTGGATGTCTGTATGTTGCCTTTGTCCAGGTAGGTTTCTCAGGTCCCCTCCACTCCTGTCCTCTCCTGTCCTCTCCTGTCCTCTCCTGCCCTCACCATCCTCTCCCCTCTCCTCTCCTCTGCACTTTGCTTCTCTCCTTTGTCTGTCTTCTCTTGCGGGTGCCCTGCTCAACAGCTCCAGCACTTGTGATGGTTCTCCAGTGACAGCTGTTCGCAACCCCTTCCACCCCCTCCCTGCCCCAGAGGTGACCCAACTCACAGATCTCCAGCTCACCACACCCACACCCCCCAACACATTCCCTGGTTCAGCCCCTCTGCCCTATTCAGCCGAACTCGCCCCTTTGCAACCTACCTATGCATCCTGGTTTGTCTTCACCATTCAAGGAGAGATCTCCTTTTGTACTTAGCTTGGTTGACTGGTGGATGGATGGATGGATGGATGGATGGATGGATGGCTGGCTGGCTGGATGGATGGATGCATGGATGGATGGATGGATGGATGTATAGATTGATGGGTGGATGGATGGATGCATGGATAGCTCAATGTATTGGTTTTGTAGAGGCAGAGTACCATCTAGGGGTACTTGAGACCGCTGGTGTCAGAGCCAGAGTCTATGTCAAATGTAAAACATTAATTCATCAATAACAAAAATGAATAAGCACTTAATAAATAAATAAATAAATAAATAAATATAAAAACTGGGTTAAAAAATACATGGCGTCTTTGCCTTTCTGCATATGCTATGCTATGAGGATCTTAACAAGGAAAGCATTGTCCTGAGTAGCCCCATTGAAGTAGTGGAATATTTCCTTTTCCTTTTTCTTTTTTTACTTTCAATTTTCTTGATTATTTACTGGAATAAATAGACAGGAATTGAGAGGGAAGGGAGGGATAGAGAGTTTGTGACACAGAGAGAGTCACCTGTAGCATTTCTGCACCACTTGTAAAGACTTCCCCCGGCAGGTGGGGACCAGGGTCTTGAAGCCCAGTCCCCCTGCATTGTAACATGAGTGCTTAACTGGGTGTGGCACCACCTGGTACCCTTGATGGGACACTTTTTTTTTAGCAATGAAAAGAAATTCTCGTGGCAAGGTAATAAATAAATGAAGAAATAAACAAAAGTGCATTTACATTAACTCTGGAAGCACACAGGGACATATACATCTCTGTTACCTGTATTACTTATTCGTTGATTGATTGATTGATTGCCTCAAGGGGTTATTGCCTCAGCTCAGTGCCTGTGCCACAAATAATCCACAGCCCCTGCACTCTTTTATTCCCCTTTCGCTGCCCTTGTTGCTTGGTCACTGTGGTGGTTATTGTTGTGGTTGTTGTTGTTGTTTTGACCTTGCATCAGACACAGAGAAAAGGAGAGAGCAGGGGAAATACAGAGTGGGAGAGAAAGATAGAGCCCCTAAAGACCAGCTTCACACCCTGTAAAGCGACTCCCCTGCAGGTGGGGGTCTGGGCACCAGACCCCAGACCCTTCCACCTGTCCCCTCTTTTCGAGAGCGCCACAAGGCCTTAACCCTCTGACATACAGCCAAACCTCCCTGGATTTACTTTTGAAGGCAATATGACCTGCCTCGTTTAAAATCTCCTTATCCTGAGGGTCAGTCCTGGAGACAGTGTCATGACACGACACACGGAGATCTCTGGTATCAGAGAGCACCTGGAACAGCAGCTGGGGCTCTAGTGCCAGGGCAGGAGTAAACTCCCCATCCACCGTCCACGGAGTCCACCTGCCTGCATTTTGGTCCTTTTCCCTCCAAAAAAGATCTTTCCCTTTTTCCACTGAGAAACAAGCAGCAGACAGGTTACCCAGGCAGGGGGAAAAATAATAAATAAAAAACCTTTTTTTTTTTTTTTTTTTTTTTACCCGTAGCGAATGACCATCTTCTGGGAAGTACAGGTTTTGAACCTGAAAACCCTGTCTTTCTGTGTCCTAGTCCACAGAAAGAGCCACTAGCCCAGCCAGATCTCACTCTCAGATGGAGTGTTTTTGCCAGTCAAAAGTCTGCACAGCGCACTAGGGATTGGGCGGCCTGAGAACCAAATGTTACATTGTAGATGGACTGTTTGCAGTTCTTGCTCCCCAGGACATTGGACTTTCTCAACTCCCTCCCCTACAGCATGCAAAAAAGGTTCTTGACCAACCATAGAGCAAATGGAGTAGGGGCGAGTGGAGCTTGTTGCATGTCTGTGCTGCTCATGCCCAGGTGTCTGTGGGGGGCCGTGGCAGAGGCTGTAAGGGGGCTAGGGGGCAGAAGGAGACTGTTTCAGAGGCAGGCTGCAGGCACGGGAGCCCGTGAGTGTGTGCAGGGCAGTGTGTGTGGGTGTGGTGGCAGGGGGTTAGGGCAGGTCCCCCTGCTGGACGGTGAGATGGCAGCTGGGCTGGCTCTGGGCCCCCAGGGCTGAAGCGCAGAAGCAGGGTGGCAGTAAAGTAGTGCAGGGAGGCACACAGTAGATGTTAGTTGGGGAGCCTGGGGAGAGAGGGCAAGGGGAAAGGGGGCATCCTTGTGGAGGGGTCTGGAGTAGAGAGTGGGGGGAGCTGGAGGCGTGGAAGGTCCCAGGAACCAGGGATTGACAGGAACAGATTCCTGCACCCACCCACTGGATAGAAGCTGCAGCAGCCAGAGCAGCAGCCCTGGCTTGCCTAGACCAAGGGCCCTGAGTGAGTCCCTCTGAGGATGAGGAAGAGAAGGAGGAGGAGGTGGAGGAGGAGGAGGAGGAGGAGGAGGAGGAGGAAGAGGAGGAGGAGGAGGAGGAGCAGGAGGAGGAGGAGGGGCAGGAGGGCAGCTATCAGTAGGCAATGGGATTAATAGAGGCCTCCCTTACGGAGGCATGTGTCCAGGCAGGCACCCACCAATCCTCCTGGGCAGCTCAGGGCACCCAGGGACCTGGTGTGGGTATTTCTGGGGCGGGGACTGTCAGTCAGTCAGCAAGACTGTGTGTCAGTGCAAATGGTGGGACAGGGGCCTGGCGGACCTTGGTCCCCAGCCCTGGATCTCAGATGCCAGCCCCATGCCCAGACACACACCAATCTGCCCATAACCCCTTGGCCCGGCTGACCTGCACCTGCTTTGGCCTGGGGCTCTGGCTCTGGTGGCTGGCCACCACCCCTCAAGGTCAAGTTGAGAGTGGGGGTCATGGCTGCTGGTCAACTGGATGGGCGGGGTCCCCGTGGCCTAGCAACCACAGGAGCCCTCTGTGATGTCCTAGCCCCTGGCATTCTGTGCTGGCCACACTGGCACTGGGCAGCCCAACTGCCCTGCCACTCGGTCAGCCAGCAGCGCCCAGACGCCTGGGCCCTGACACAGAGGGACGGAAGGATGGGAAGCCAGTGCTGACCGACAAGGGACCTAAGGGCTGGCAGCCAAGAGAAGACAGGTGGAGTTGTGCCCGGGATCCAGGGAGCCCAGGCCAGAGCTGCCTGCATGCCTGCCTGCCCTCCTGGATGTCTGTATGTTGCCTTTGTCCAGGTAGGTTTCTCAGGTCCCCTCCACTCCTGTCCTCTCCTGTCCTCTCCTGTCCTCTCCTGCCCTCACCATCCTCTCCCCTCTCCTCTCCTCTGCACTTTGCTTCTCTCCTTTGTCTGTCTTCTCTTGCGGGTGCCCTGCTCAACAGCTCCAGCACTTGTGATGGTTCTCCAGTGACAGCTGTTCGCAACCCCTTCCACCCCCTCCCTGCCCCAGAGGTGACCCAACTCACAGATCTCCAGCTCACCACACCCACACCCCCCAACACATTCCCTGGTTCAGCCCCTCTGCCCTATTCAGCCGAACTCGCCCCTTTGCAACCTACCTATGCATCCTGGTTTGTCTTCACCATTCAAGGAGAGATCTCCTTTTGTACTTAGCTTGGTTGACTGGTGGATGGATGGATGGATGGATGGATGGATGGATGGCTGGCTGGCTGGATGGATGGATGCATGGATGGATGGATGGATGGATGTATAGATTGATGGGTGGATGGATGGATGCATGGATAGCTCAATGTATTGGTTTTGTAGAGGCAGAGTACCATCTAGGGGTACTTGAGACCGCTGGTGTCAGAGCCAGAGTCTATGTCAAATGTAAAACATTAATTCATCAATAACAAAAATGAATAAGCACTTAATAAATAAATAAATAAATAAATAAATATAAAAACTGGGTTAAAAAATACATGGCGTCTTTGCCTTTCTGCATATGCTATGCTATGAGGATCTTAACAAGGAAAGCATTGTCCTGAGTAGCCCCATTGAAGTAGTGGAATATTTCCTTTTCCTTTTTCTTTTTTTACTTTCAATTTTCTTGATTATTTACTGGAATAAATAGACAGGAATTGAGAGGGAAGGGAGGGATAGAGAGTTTGTGACACAGAGAGAGTCACCTGTAGCATTTCTGCACCACTTGTAAAGACTTCCCCCGGCAGGTGGGGACCAGGGTCTTGAAGCCCAGTCCCCCTGCATTGTAACATGAGTGCTTAACTGGGTGTGGCACCACCTGGTACCCTTGATGGGACACTTTTTTTTTAGCAATGAAAAGAAATTCTCGTGGCAAGGTAATAAATAAATGAAGAAATAAACAAAAGTGTATTTACATTAACTCTGGAAGCACACAGGGACATATACATCTCTGTTACCTGTATTACTTATTCGTTGATTGATTGATTGATTGATTGCCTCAAGGGGTTATTGCCTCAGCTCAGTGCCTGTGCCACAAATAATCCACAGCCCCTGGACTCTTTTATTCCCCTTTCGCTGCCCTTGTTGCTTGGTCACTGTGGTGGTTATTGTTGTGGTTGTTGTTGTTGTTTTGACCTTGCATCAGACACAGAGAAAAGGAGAGAGCAGGGGAAATACAGAGTGGGAGAGAAAGATAGAGCCCCTAAAGACCAGCTTCACACCCTGTAAAGCGACTCCCCTGCAGGTGGGGGTCTGGGCACCAGACCCCAGACCCTTCCACCTGTCCCCTCTTCTCGAGAGCGCCACAAGGCCTTAACCCTCTGACATACAGCCAAACCTCCCTGGATTTACTTTTGAAGGCAATATGACCTGCCTCGTTTAAAATCTCCTTATCCTGAGGGTCAGTCCTGGAGACAGTGTCATGACACGACACACGGAGATCTCTGGTATCAGAGAGCACCTGGAACAGCAGCTGGGGCTCTAGTGCCAGGGCAGGAGTAAACTCCCCATCCACCGTCCACGGAGTCCACCTGCCTGCATTTTGGTCCTTTTCCCTCCAAAAAAGATCTTTCCCTTTTTCCACTGAGAAACAAGCAGCAGACAGGTTACCCAGGCAGGGGGAAAAATAATAAATAAAAAACCTTTTTTTTTTTTTTTTTACCCGTAGCGAATGACCATCTTCTGGGAAGTACAGGTTTTGAACCTGAAAACCCTGTCTTTCTGTGTCCTAGTCCACAGAAAGAGCCACTAGCCCAGCCAGATCTCACTCTCAGATGGAGTGTTTTTGCCAGTCAAAAGTCTGCACAGCGCACTAGGGATTGGGCGGCCTGAGAACCAAATGTTACATTGTAGATGGACTGTTTGCAGTTCTTGCTCCCCAGGACATTGGACTTTCTCAACTCCCTCCCCTACAGCATGCAAAAAAGGTTCTTGACCAACCATAGAGCAAATGGAGTAGGGGCGAGTGGAGCTTGTTGCATGTCTGTGCTGCTCATGCCCAGGTGTCTGTGGGGGGCCGTGGCAGAGGCTGTAAGGGGGCTAGGGGGCAGAAGGAGACTGTTTCAGAGGCAGGCTGCAGGCACGGGAGCCCGTGAGTGTGTGCAGGGCAGTGTGTGTGGGTTTGGTGGCAGGGGGTTAGGGCAGGTCCCCCTGCTGGACGGTGAGATGGCAGCTGGGCTGGCTCTGGGCCCCCAGGGCTGAAGCGCAGAAGCAGGGTGGCAGTAAAGTAGTGCAGGGAGGCACACAGTAGATGTTAGTTGGGGAGCCTGGGGAGAGAGGGCAAGGGGAAAGGGGGCATCCTTGTGGAGGGG
Source organism: Erinaceus europaeus (assembly GCF_950295315.1). Lineage (NCBI taxonomy): Eukaryota > Metazoa > Chordata > Mammalia > Eulipotyphla > Erinaceidae > Erinaceus > Erinaceus europaeus. The sequence continues at coordinate 69,304 of NW_026647561.1, read as the reverse complement.
TCTGGAGTAGAGAGTGGGGGGAGCTGGAGGCGTGGAAGGTCCCAGGAACCAGGGATTGACAGGAACAGATTCCTGCACCCACCCACTGGATAGAAGCTGCAGCAGCCAGAGCAGCAGCCCTGGCTTGCCTAGACCAAGGGCCCTGAGTGAGTCCCTCTGAGGATGAGGAAGAGAAGGAGGAGGAGGTGGAGGAGGAGGAGGAGGAGGAGGAGGAGGAGGAGGAGGAAGAAGAGGAGGAGGAGGAGGAGGAGCAGGAGGAGGAGGAGGGGCAGGAGGGCAGCTATCAGTAGGCAATGGGATTAATAGAGGCCTCCCTTACGGAGGCATGTGTCCAGGCAGGCACCCACCAATCCTCCGGGGCAGCTCAGGGCACCCAGGGACCTGGTGTGGGTATCTCTGGGGCGGGGACTGTCAGTCAGTCAGCAAGACTGTGTGTCAGTGCAAATGGTGGGACAGGGGCCTGGCGGACCTTGGTCCCCAGCCCTGGATCTCAGATGCCAGCCCCATGCCCAGACACACACCAATCTGCCCATAACCCCTTGGCCCGGCTGACCTGCACCTGCTTTGGCCTGGGGCTCTGGCTCTGGTGGCTGGCCACCACCCCTCAAGGTCAAGTTGAGAGTGGGGGTCATGGCTGCTGGTCAACTGGATGGGCGGGGTCCCCGTGGCCTAGCAACCACAGGAGCCCTCTGTGATGTCCTAGCCCCTGGCATTCTGTGCTGGCCACACTGGCACTGGGCAGCCCAACTGCCCTGCCACTCGGTCAGCCAGCAGCGCCCAGACGCCTGGGCCCTGACACAGAGGGACGGAAGGATGGGAAGCCAGTGCTGACCGACAAGGGACCTAAGGGCTGGCAGCCAAGAGAAGACAGGTGGAGTTGTGCCCGGGATCCAGGGAGCCCAGGCCAGAGCTGCCTGCATGCCTGCCTGCCCTCCTGGATGTCTGTATGTTGCCTTTGTCCAGGTAGGTTTCTCAGGTCCCCTCCACTCCTGTCCTCTCCTGTCCTCTCCTGTCCTCTCCTGCCCTCACCATCCTCTCCCCTCTCCTCTCCTCTGCACTTTGCTTCTCTCCTTTGTCTGTCTTCTCTTGCGGGTGCCCTGCTCAACAGCTCCAGCACTTGTGATGGTTCTCCAGTGACAGCTGTTCGCAACCCCTTCCACCCCCTCCCTGCCCCAGAGGTGACCCAACTCACAGATCTCCAGCTCACCACACCCACACCCCCCAACACATTCCCTGGTTCAGCCCCTCTGCCCTATTCAGCCGAACTCGCCCCTTTGCAACCTACCTATGCATCCTGGTTTGTCTTCACCATTCAAGGAGAGATCTCCTTTTGTACTTAGCTTGGTTGACTGGTGGATGGATGGATGGATGGATGGATGGATGGCTGGCTGGCTGGATGGATGGATGCATGGATGGATGGATGGATGGATGTATAGATTGATGGGTGGATGGATGGATGCATGGATAGCTCAATGTATTGGTTTTGTAGAGGCAGAGTACCATCTAGGGGTACTTGAGACCGCTGGTGTCAGAGCCAGAGTCTATGTCAAATGTAAAACATTAATTCATCAATAACAAAAATGAATAAGCACTTAATAAATAAATAAATAAATAAATATAAAAACTGGGTTAAAAAATACATGGCGTCTTTGCCTTTCTGCATATGCTATGCTATGAGGATCTTAACAAGGAAAGCATTGTCCTGAGTAGCCCCATTGAAGTAGTGGAATATTTCCTTTTCTTTTTTCTTTTTTTACTTTCAATTTTCTTGATTATTTACTGGAATAAATAGACAGGAATTGAGAGGGAAGGGAGGGATAGAGAGTTTGTGACACAGAGAGAGTCACCTGTAGCATTTCTGCACCACTTGTAAAGACTTCCCCCGGCAGGTGGGGACCAGGGTCTTGAAGCCCAGTCCCCCTGCATTGTAACATGAGTGCTTAACTGGGTGTGGCACCACCTGGTACCCTTGATGGGACACTTTTTTTTTAGCAATGAAAAGAAATTCTCGTGGCAAGGTAATAAATAAATGAAGAAATAAACAAAAGTGCATTTACATTAACTCTGGAAGCACACAGGGACATATACATCTCTGTTACCTGTATTACTTATTCGTTGATTGATTGATTGATTGCCTCAAGGGGTTATTGCCTCAGCTCAGTGCCTGCGCCACAAATAATCCACAGCCCCTGCACTCTTTTATTCCCCTTTCGCTGCCCTTGTTGCTTGGTCACTGTGGTGGTTATTGTTGTGGTTGTTGTTGTTGTTTTGACCTTGCATCAGACACAGAGAAAAGGAGAGAGCAGGGGAAATACAGAGTGGGAGAGAAAGATAGAGCCCCTAAAGACCAGCTTCACACCCTGTAAAGCGACTCCCCTGCAGGTGGGGGTCTGGGCACCAGACCCCAGACCCTTCCACCTGTCCCCTCTTTTCGAGAGCGCCACAAGGCCTTAACCCTCTGACATACAGCCAAACCTCCCTGGATTTACTTTTGAAGGCAATATGACCTGCCTCGTTTAAAATCTCCTTATCCTGAGGGTCAGTCCTGGAGACAGTGTCATGACACGACACACGGAGATCTCTGGTATCAGAGAGCACCTGGAACAGCAGCTGGGGCTCTAGTGCCAGGGCAGGAGTAAACTCCCCATCCACCGTCCACGGAGTCCACCTGCCTGCATTTTGGTCCTTTTCCCTCCAAAAAAGATCTTTCCCTTTTTCCACTGAGAAACAAGCAGCAGACAGGTTACCCAGGCAGGGGGAAAAATAATAAATAAAAAACTTTTTTTTTTTTTTTTTTTTTTTTTTTTTACCCGTAGCGAATGACCATCTTCTGGGAAGTACAGGTTTTGAACCTGAAAACCCTGTCTTTCTGTGTCCTAGTCCACAGAAAGAGCCACTAGCCCAGCCAGATCTCACTCTCAGATGGAGTGTTTTTGCCAGTCAAAAGTCTGCACAGCGCACTAGGGATTGGGCGGCCTGAGAACCAAATGTTACATTGTAGATGGACTGTTTGCAGTTCTTGCTCCCCAGGACATTGGACTTTCTCAACTCCCTCCCCTACAGCATGCAAAAAAGGTTCTTGACCAACCATAGAGCAAATGGAGTAGGGGCGAGTGGAGCTTGTTGCATGTCTGTGCTGCTCATGCCCAGGTGTCTGTGGGGGGCCGTGGCAGAGGCTGTAAGGGGGCTAGGGGGCAGAAGGAGACTGTTTCAGAGGCAGGCTGCAGGCACGGGAGCCCGTGAGTGTGTGCAGGGCAGTGTGTGTGGGTGTGGTGGCAGGGGGTTAGGGCAGGTCCCCCTGCTGGACGGTGAGATGGCAGCTGGGCTGGCTCTGGGCCCCCAGGGCTGAAGCGCAGAAGCAGGGTGGCAGTAAAGTAGTGCAGGGAGGCACACAGTAGATGTTAGTTGGGGAGCCTGGGGAGAGAGGGCAAGGGGAAAGGGGGCATCCTTGTGGAGGGGTCTGGAGTAGAGAGTGGGGGGAGCTGGAGGCGTGGAAGGTCCCAGGAACCAGGGATTGACAGGAACAGATTCCTGCACCCACCCACTGGATAGAAGCTGCAGCAGCCAGAGCAGCAGCCCTGGCTTGCCTAGACCAAGGGCCCTGAGTGAGTCCCTCTGAGGATGAGGAAGAGAAGGAGGAGGAGGTGGAGGAGGAGGAGGAGGAGGAGGAGGAGGAGGAGGAGGAAGAAGAGGAGGAGGAGGAGGAGGAGCAGGAGGAGGAGGAGGGGCAGGAGGGCAGCTATCAGTAGGCAATGGGATTAATAGAGGCCTCCCTTACGGAGGCATGTGTCCAGGCAGGCACCCACCAATCCTCCGGGGCAGCTCAGGGCACCCAGGGACCTGGTGTGGGTATCTCTGGGGCGGGGACTGTCAGTCAGTCAGCAAGACTGTGTGTCAGTGCAAATGGTGGGACAGGGGCCTGGCGGACCTTGGTCCCCAGCCCTGGATCTCAGATGCCAGCCCCATGCCCAGACACACACCAATCTGCCCATAACCCCTTGGCCCGGCTGACCTGCACCTGCTTTGGCCTGGGGCTCTGGCTCTGGTGGCTGGCCACCACCCCTCAAGGTCAAGTTGAGAGTGGGGGTCATGGCTGCTGGTCAACTGGATGGGCGGGGTCCCCGTGGCCTAGCAACCACAGGAGCCCTCTGTGATGTCCTAGCCCCTGGCATTCTGTGCTGGCCACACTGGCACTGGGCAGCCCAACTGCCCTGCCACTCGGTCAGCCAGCAGCGCCCAGACGCCTGGGCCCTGACACAGAGGGACGGAAGGATGGGAAGCCAGTGCTGACCGACAAGGGACCTAAGGGCTGGCAGCCAAGAGAAGACAGGTGGAGTTGTGCCCGGGATCCAGGGAGCCCAGGCCAGAGCTGCCTGCATGCCTGCCTGCCCTCCTGGATGTCTGTATGTTGCCTTTGTCCAGGTAGGTTTCTCAGGTCCCCTCCACTCCTGTCCTCTCCTGTCCTCTCCTGTCCTCTCCTGCCCTCACCATCCTCTCCCCTCTCCTCTCCTCTGCACTTTGCTTCTCTCCTTTGTCTGTCTTCTCTTGCGGGTGCCCTGCTCAACAGCTCCAGCACTTGTGATGGTTCTCCAGTGACAGCTGTTCGCAACCCCTTCCACCCCCTCCCTGCCCCAGAGGTGACCCAACTCACAGATCTCCAGCTCACCACACCCACACCCCCCAACACATTCCCTGGTTCAGCCCCTCTGCCCTATTCAGCCGAACTCGCCCCTTTGCAACCTACCTATGCATCCTGGTTTGTCTTCACCATTCAAGGAGAGATCTCCTTTTGTACTTAGCTTGGTTGACTGGTGGATGGATGGATGGATGGATGGATGGATGGATGGCTGGATGGATGGATGCATGGATGGATGGATGGATGGATGTATAGATTGATGGGTGGATGGATGGATGCATGGATAGCTCAATGTATTGGTTTTGTAGAGGCAGAGTACCATCTAGGGGTACTTGAGACCGCTGGTGTCAGAGCCAGAGTCTATGTCAAATGTAAAACATTAATTCATCAATAACAAAAATGAATAAGCACTTAATAAATAAATAAATAAATAAATAAATAAATATAAAAACTGGGTTAAAAAATACATGGCGTCTTTGCCTTTCTGCATATGCTATGCTATGAGGATCTTAACAAGGAAAGCATTGTCCTGAGTAGCCCCATTGAAGTAGTGGAATATTTCCTTTTCCTTTTTCTTTTTTTACTTTCAATTTTCTTGATTATTTACTGGAATAAATAGACAGGAATTGAGAGGGAAGGGAGGGATAGAGAGTTTGTGACACAGAGAGAGTCACCTGTAGCATTTCTGCACCACTTGTAAAGACTTCCCCCGGCAGGTGGGGACCAGGGTCTTGAAGCCCAGTCCCCCTGCATTGTAACATGAGTGCTTAACTGGGTGTGGCACCACCTGGTACCCTTGATGGGACACTTTTTTTTTAGCAATGAAAAGAAATTCTCGTGGCAAGGTAATAAATAAATGAAGAAATAAACAAAAGTGCATTTACATTAACTCTGGAAGCACACAGGGACATATACATCTCTGTTACCTGTATTACTTATTCGTTGATTGATTGATTGATTGCCTCAAGGGGTTATTGCCTCAGCTCAGTGCCTGCGCCACAAATAATCCACAGCCCCTGCACTCTTTTATTCCCCTTTCGCTGCCCTTGTTGCTTGGTCACTGTGGTGGTTATTGTTGTGGTTGTTGTTGTTGTTTTGACCTTGCATCAGACACAGAGAAAAGGAGAGAGCAGGGGAAATACAGAGTGGGAGAGAAAGATAGAGCCCCTAAAGACCAGCTTCACACCCTGTAAAGCGACTCCCCTGCAGGTGGGGGTCTGGGCACCAGACCCCAGACCCTTCCACCTGTCCCCTCTTTTCGAGAGCGCCACAAGGCCTTAACCCTCTGACATACAGCCAAACCTCCCTGGATTTACTTTTGAAGGCAATATGACCTGCCTCGTTTAAAATCTCCTTATCCTGAGGGTCAGTCCTGGAGACAGTGTCATGACACGACACACGGAGATCTCTGGTATCAGAGAGCACCTGGAACAGCAGCTGGGGCTCTAGTGCCAGGGCAGGAGTAAACTCCCCATCCACCGTCCACGGAGTCCACCTGCCTGCATTTTGGTCCTTTTCCCTCCAAAAAAGATCTTTCCCTTTTTCCACTGAGAAACAAGCAGCAGACAGGTTACCCAGGCAGGGGGAAAAATAATAAATAAAAAACCTTTTTTTTTTTTTTTTTTTTTTTTTTTTTTACCCGTAGCGAATGACCATCTTCTGGGAAGTACAGGTTTTGAACCTGAAAACCCTGTCTTTCTGTGTCCTAGTCCACAGAAAGAGCCACTAGCCCAGCCAGATCTCACTCTCAGATGGAGTGTTTTTGCCAGTCAAAAGTCTGCACAGCGCACTAGGGATTGGGCGGCCTGAGAACCAAATGTTACATTGTAGATGGACTGTTTGCAGTTCTTGCTCCCCAGGACATTGGACTTTCTCAACTCCCTCCCCTACAGCATGCAAAAAAGGTTCTTGACCAACCATAGAGCAAATGGAGTAGGGGCGAGTGGAGCTTGTTGCATGTCTGTGCTGCTCATGCCCAGGTGTCTGTGGGGGGCCGTGGCAGAGGCTGTAAGGGGGCTAGGGGGCAGAAGGAGACTGTTTCAGAGGCAGGCTGCAGGCACGGGAGCCCGTGAGTGTGTGCAGGGCAGTGTGTGTGGGTGTGGTGGCAGGGGGTTAGGGCAGGTCCCCCTGCTGGACGGTGAGATGGCAGCTGGGCTGGCTCTGGGCCCCCAGGGCTGAAGCGCAGAAGCAGGGTGGCAGTAAAGTAGTGCAGGGAGGCACACAGTAGATGTTAGTTGGGGAGCCTGGGGAGAGAGGGCAAGGGGAAAGGGGGCATCCTTGTGGAGGGGTCTGGAGTAGAGAGTGGGGGGAGCTGGAGGCGTGGAAGGTCCCAGGAACCAGGGATTGACAGGAACAGATTCCTGCACCCACCCACTGGATAGAAGCTGCAGCAGCCAGAGCAGCAGCCCTGGCTTGCCTAGACCAAGGGCCCTGAGTGAGTCCCTCTGAGGATGAGGAAGAGAAGGAGGAGGAGGTGGAGGAGGAGGAGGAGGAGGAGGAGGAGGAGGAGGAGGAAGAAGAGGAGGAGGAGGAGGAGGAGCAGGAGGAGGAGGAGGGGCAGGAGGGCAGCTATCAGTAGGCAATGGGATTAATAGAGGCCTCCCTTACGGAGGCATGTGTCCAGGCAGGCACCCACCAATCCTCCGGGGCAGCTCAGGGCACCCAGGGACCTGGTGTGGGTATCTCTGGGGCGGGGACTGTCAGTCAGTCAGCAAGACTGTGTGTCAGTGCAAATGGTGGGACAGGGGCCTGGCGGACCTTGGTCCCCAGCCCTGGATCTCAGATGCCAGCCCCATGCCCAGACACACACCAATCTGCCCATAACCCCTTGGCCCGGCTGACCTGCACCTGCTTTGGCCTGGGGCTCTGGCTCTGGTGGCTGGCCACCACCCCTCAAGGTCAAGTTGAGAGTGGGGGTCATGGCTGCTGGTCAACTGGATGGGCGGGGTCCCCGTGGCCTAGCAACCACAGGAGCCCTCTGTGATGTCCTAGCCCCTGGCATTCTGTGCTGGCCACACTGGCACTGGGCAGCCCAACTGCCCTGCCACTCGGTCAGCCAGCAGCGCCCAGACGCCTGGGCCCTGACACAGAGGGACGGAAGGATGGGAAGCCAGTGCTGACCGACAAGGGACCTAAGGGCTGGCAGCCAAGAGAAGACAGGTGGAGTTGTGCCCGGGATCCAGGGAGCCCAGGCCAGAGCTGCCTGCATGCCTGCCTGCCCTCCTGGATGTCTGTATGTTGCCTTTGTCCAGGTAGGTTTCTCAGGTCCCCTCCACTCCTGTCCTCTCCTGTCCTCTCCTGCCCTCACCATCCTCTCCCCTCTCCTCTCCTCTGCACTTTGCTTCTCTCCTTTGTCTGTCTTCTCTTGCGGGTGCCCTGCTCAACAGCTCCAGCACTTGTGATGGTTCTCCAGTGACAGCTGTTCGCAACCCCTTCCACCCCCTCCCTGCCCCAGAGGTGACCCAACTCACAGATCTCCAGCTCACCACACCCACACCCCCCAACACATTCCCTGGTTCAGCCCCTCTGCCCTATTCAGCCGAACTCGCCCCTTTGCAACCTACCTATGCATCCTGGTTTGTCTTCACCATTCAAGGAGAGATCTCCTTTTGTACTTAGCTTGGTTGACTGGTGGATGGATGGATGGATGGATGGATGGATGGATGGCTGGCTGGCTGGATGGATGGATGCATGGATGGATGGATGGATGGATGTATAGATTGATGGGTGGATGGATGGATGCATGGATAGCTCAATGTATTGGTTTTGTAGAGGCAGAGTACCATCTAGGGGTACTTGAGACCTCTGGTGTCAGAGCCAGAGTCTATGTCAAATGTAAAACATTAATTCATCAATAACAAAAATGAATAAGCACTTAATAAATAAATAAATAAATAAATAAATATAAAAACTGGGTTAAAAAATACATGGCGTCTTTGCCTTTCTGCATATGCTATGCTATGAGGATCTTAACAAGGAAAGCATTGTCCTGAGTAGCCCCATTGAAGTAGTGGAATATTTCCTTTTCCTTTTTCTTTTTTTACTTTCAATTTTCTTGATTATTTACTGGAATAAATAGACAGGAATTGAGAGGGAAGGGAGGGATAGAGAGTTTGTGACACAGAGAGAGTCACCTGTAGCATTTCTGCACCACTTGTAAAGACTTCCCCCGGCAGGTGGGGACCAGGGTCTTGAAGCCCAGTCCCCCTGCATTGTAACATGAGTGCTTAACTGGGTGTGGCACCACCTGGTACCCTTGATGGGACACTTTTTTTTTAGCAATGAAAAGAAATTCTCGTGGCAAGGTAATAAATAAATGAAGAAATAAACAAAAGTGCATTTACATTAACTCTGGAAGCACACAGGGACATATACATCTCTGTTACCTGTATTACTTATTCGTTGATTGATTGATTGATTGCCTCAAGGGGTTATTGCCTCAGCTCAGTGCCTGCGCCACAAATAATCCACAGCCCCTGCACTCTTTTATTCCCCTTTCGCTGCCCTTGTTGCTTGGTCACTGTGGTGGTTATTGTTGTGGTTGTTGTTGTTGTTTTGACCTTGCATCAGACACAGAGAAAAGGAGAGAGCAGGGGAAATACAGAGTGGGAGAGAAAGATAGAGCCCCTAAAGACCAGCTTCACACCCTGTAAAGCGACTCCCCTGCAGGTGGGGGTCTGGGCACCAGACCCCAGACCCTTCCACCTGTCCCCTCTTTTCGAGAGCGCCACAAGGCCTTAACCCTCTGACATACAGCCAAACCTCCCTGGATTTACTTTTGAAGGCAATATGACCTGCCTCGTTTAAAATCTCCTTATCCTGAGGGTCAGTCCTGGAGACAGTGTCATGACACGACACACGGAGATCTCTGGTATCAGAGAGCACCTGGAACAGCAGCTGGGGCTCTAGTGCCAGGGCAGGAGTAAACTCCCCATCCACCGTCCACGGAGTCCACCTGCCTGCATTTTGGTCCTTTTCCCTCCAAAAAAGATCTTTCCCTTTTTCCACTGAGAAACAAGCAGCAGACAGGTTACCCAGGCAGGGGGAAAAATAATAAATAAAAAACTTTTTTTTTTTTTTTTTTTTTTTTTTTTTTACCCGTAGCGAATGACCATCTTCTGGGAAGTACAGGTTTTGAACCTGAAAACCCTGTCTTTCTGTGTCCTAGTCCACAGAAAGAGCCACTAGCCCAGCCAGATCTCACTCTCAGATGGAGTGTTTTTGCCAGTCAAAAGTCTGCACAGCGCACTAGGGATTGGGCGGCCTGAGAACCAAATGTTACATTGTAGATGGACTGTTTGCAGTTCTTGCTCCCCAGGACATTGGACTTTCTCAACTCCCTCCCCTACAGCATGCAAAAAAGGTTCTTGACCAACCATAGAGCAAATGGAGTAGGGGCGAGTGGAGCTTGTTGCATGTCTGTGCTGCTCATGCCCAGGTGTCTGTGGGGGGCCGTGGCAGAGGCTGTAAGGGGGCTAGGGGGCAGAAGGAGACTGTTTCAGAGGCAGGCTGCAGGCACGGGAGCCCGTGAGTGTGTGCAGGGCAGTGTGTGTGGGTGTGGTGGCAGGGGGTTAGGGCAGGTCCCCCTGCTGGACGGTGAGATGGCAGCTGGGCTGGCTCTGGGCCCCCAGGGCTGAAGCGCAGAAGCAGGGTGGCAGTAAAGTAGTGCAGGGAGGCACACAGTAGATGTTAGTTGGGGAGCCTGGGGAGAGAGGGCAAGGGGAAAGGGGGCATCCTTGTGGAGGGGTCTGGAGTAGAGAGTGGGGGGAGCTGGAGGCGTGGAAGGTCCCAGGAACCAGAGGGATTGACAGGAACAGATTCCTGCACCCACCCACTGGATAGAAGCTGCAGCAGCCAGAGCAGCAGCCCTGGCTTGCCTAGACCAAGGGCCCTGAGTGAGTCCCTCTGAGGATGAGGAAGAGAAGGAGGAGGAGGTGGAGGAGGAGGAGGAGGAGGAGGAGGAGGAGGAGGAGGAAGAAGAGGAGGAGGAGGAGGAGGAGCAGGAGGAGGAGGAGGGGCAGGAGGGCAGCTATCAGTAGGCAATGGGATTAATAGAGGCCTCCCTTACGGAGGCATGTGTCCAGGCAGGCACCCACCAATCCTCCGGGGCAGCTCAGGGCACCCAGGGACCTGGTGTGGGTATCTCTGGGGCGGGGACTGTCAGTCAGTCAGCAAGACTGTGTGTCTGTGCAAATGGTGGGACAGGGGCCTGGCGGACCTTGGTCCCCAGCCCTGGATCTCAGATGCCAGCCCCATGCCCAGACACACACCAATCTGCCCATAACCCCTTGGCCCGGCTGACCTGCACCTGCTTTGGCCTGGGGCTCTGGCTCTGGTGGCTGGCCACCACCCCTCAAGGTCAAGTTGAGAGTGGGGGTCATGGCTGCTGGTCAACTGGATGGGCGGGGTCCCCGTGGCCTAGCAACCACAGGAGCCCTCTGTGATGTCCTAGCCCCTGGCATTCTGTGCTGGCCACACTGGCACTGGGCAGCCCAACTGCCCTGCCACTCGGTCAGCCAGCAGCGCCCAGACGCCTGGGCCCTGACACAGAGGGACGGAAGGATGGGAAGCCAGTGCTGACCGACAAGGGACCTAAGGGCTGGCAGCCAAGAGAAGACAGGTGGAGTTGTGCCCGGGATCCAGGGAGCCCAGGCCAGAGCTGCCTGCATGCCTGCCTGCCCTCCTGGATGTCTGTATGTTGCCTTTGTCCAGGTAGGTTTCTCAGGTCCCCTCCACTCCTGTCCTCTCCTGTCCTCTCCTGTCCTCTCCTGCCCTCACCATCCTCTCCCCTCTCCTCTCCTCTGCACTTTGCTTCTCTCCTTTGTCTGTCTTCTCTTGCGGGTGCCCTGCTCAACAGCTCCAGCACTTGTGATGGTTCTCCAGTGACAGCTGTTCGCAACCCCTTCCACCCCCTCCCTGCCCCAGAGGTGACCCAACTCACAGATCTCCAGCTCACCACACCCACACCCCCCAACACATTCCCTGGTTCAGCCCCTCTGCCCTATTCAGCCGAACTCGCCCCTTTGCAACCTACCTATGCATCCTGGTTTGTCTTCACCATTCAAGGAGAGATCTCCTTTTGTACTTAGCTTGGTTGACTGGTGGATGGATGGATGGATGGATGGATGGATGGCTGGCTGGCTGGATGGATGGATGCATGGATGGATGGATGGATGGATGTATAGATTGATGGGTGGATGGATGGATGCATGGATAGCTCAATGTATTGGTTTTGTAGAGGCAGAGTACCATCTAGGGGTACTTGAGACCGCTGGTGTCAGAGCCAGAGTCTATGTCAAATGTAAAACATTAATTCATCAATAACAAAAATGAATAAGCACTTAATAAATAAATAAATAAATAAATAAATAAATATAAAAACTGGGTTAAAAAATACATGGCGTCTTTGCCTTTCTGCATATGCTATGCTATGAGGATCTTAACAAGGAAAGCATTGTCCTGAGTAGCCCCATTGAAGTAGTGGAATATTTCCTTTTCTTTTTTCTTTTTTTACTTTCAATTTTCTTGATTATTTACTGGAATAAATAGACAGGAATTGAGAGGGAAGGGAGGGATAGAGAGTTTGTGACACAGAGAGAGTCACCTGTAGCATTTCTGCACCACTTGTAAAGACTTCCCCCGGCAGGTGGGGACCAGGGTCTTGAAGCCCAGTCCCCCTGCATTGTAACATGAGTGCTTAACTGGGTGTGGCACCACCTGGTACCCTTGATGGGACACTTTTTTTTTAGCAATGAAAAGAAATTCTCGTGGCAAGGTAATAAATAAATGAAGAAATAAACAAAAGTGCATTTACATTAACTCTGGAAGCACACAGGGACATATACATCTCTGTTACCTGTATTACTTATTCGTTGATTGATTGATTGATTGCCTCAAGGGGTTATTGCCTCAGCTCAGTGCCTGCGCCACAAATAATCCACAGCCCCTGCACTCTTTTATTCCCCTTTCGCTGCCCTTGTTGCTTGGTCACTGTGGTGGTTATTGTTGTGGTTGTTGTTGTTGTTTTGACCTTGCATCAGACACAGAGAAAAGGAGAGAGCAGGGGAAATACAGAGTGGGAGAGAAAGATAGAGCCCCTAAAGACCAGCTTCACACCCTGTAAAGCGACTCCCCTGCAGGTGGGGGTCTGGGCACCAGACCCCAGACCCTTCCACCTGTCCCCTCTTTTCGAGAGCGCCACAAGGCCTTAACCCTCTGACATACAGCCAAACCTCCCTGGATTTACTTTTGAAGGCAATATGACCTGCCTCGTTTAAAATCTCCTTATCCTGAGGGTCAGTCCTGGAGACAGTGTCATGACACGACACACGGAGATCTCTGGTATCAGAGAGCACCTGGAACAGCAGCTGGGGCTCTAGTGCCAGGGCAGGAGTAAACTCCCCATCCACCGTCCACGGAGTCCACCTGCCTGCATTTTGGTCCTTTTCCCTCCAAAAAAGATCTTTCCCTTTTTCCACTGAGAAACAAGCAGCAGACAGGTTACCCAGGCAGGGGGAAAAATAATAAATAAAAAACTTTTTTTTTTTTTTTTTTTTTTTTTTTTTTACCCGTAGCGAATGACCATCTTCTGGGAAGTACAGGTTTTGAACCTGAAAACCCTGTCTTTCTGTGTCCTAGTCCACAGAAAGAGCCACTAGCCCAGCCAGATCTCACTCTCAGATGGAGTGTTTTTGCCAGTCAAAAGTCTGCACAGCGCACTAGGGATTGGGCGGCCTGAGAACCAAATGTTACATTGTAGATGGACTGTTTGCAGTTCTTGCTCCCCAGGACATTGGACTTTCTCAACTCCCTCCCCTACAGCATGCAAAAAAGGTTCTTGACCAACCATAGAGCAAATGGAGTAGGGGCGAGTGGAGCTTGTTGCATGTCTGTGCTGCTCATGCCCAGGTGTCTGTGGGGGGCCGTGGCAGAGGCTGTAAGGGGGCTAGGGGGCAGAAGGAGACTGTTTCAGAGGCAGGCTGCAGGCACGGGAGCCCGTGAGTGTGTGCAGGGCAGTGTGTGTGGGTGTGGTGGCAGGGGGTTAGGGCAGGTCCCCCTGCTGGACGGTGAGATGGCAGCTGGGCTGGCTCTGGGCCCCCAGGGCTGAAGCGCAGAAGCAGGGTGGCAGTAAAGTAGTGCAGGGAGGCACACAATAGATGTTAGTTGGGGAGCCTGGGGAGAGAGGGCAAGGGGAAAGGGGGCATCCTTGTGGAGGGGTCTGGAGTAGAGAGTGGGGGGAGCTGGAGGCGTGGAAGGTCCCAGGAACCAGGGATTGACAGGAACAGATTCCTGCACCCACCCACTGGATAGAAGCTGCAGCAGCCAGAGCAGCAGCCCTGGCTTGCCTAGACCAAGGGCCCTGAGTGAGTCCCTCTGAGGATGAGGAAGAGAAGGAGGAGGAGGTGGAGGAGGAGGAGGAGGAGGAGGAGGAGGAGGAGGAGGAGGAGGAAGAAGAAGAGGAGGAGGAGGAGGAGGAGCAGGAGGAGGAGGAGGGGCAGGAGGGCAGCTATCAGTAGGCAATGGGATTAATAGAGGCCTCCCTTACGGAGGCATGTGTCCAGGCAGGCACCCACCAATCCTCCGGGGCAGCTCAGGGCACCCAGGGACCTGGTGTGGGTATCTCTGGGGCGGGGACTGTCAGTCAGTCAGCAAGACTGTGTGTCAGTGCAAATGGTGGGACAGGGGCCTGGCGGACCTTGGTCCCCAGCCCTGGATCTCAGATGCCAGCCCCATGCCCAGACACACACCAATCTGCCCATAACCCCTTGGCCCGGCTGACCTGCACCTGCTTTGGCCTGGGGCTCTGGCTCTGGTGGCTGGCCACCACCCCTCAAGGTCAAGTTGAGAGTGGGGGTCATGGCTGCTGGTCAACTGGATGGGCGGGGTCCCCGTGGCCTAGCAACCACAGGAGCCCTCTGTGATGTCCTAGCCCCTGGCATTCTGTGCTGGCCACACTGGCACTGGGCAGCCCAACTGCCCTGCCACTCGGTCAGCCAGCAGCGCCCAGACGCCTGGGCCCTGACACAGAGGGACGGAAGGATGGGAAGCCAGTGCTGACCGACAAGGGACCTAAGGGCTGGCAGCCAAGAGAAGACAGGTGGAGTTGTGCCCGGGATCCAGGGAGCCCAGGCCAGAGCTGCCTGCATGCCTGCCTGCCCTCCTGGATGTCTGTATGTTGCCTTTGTCCAGGTAGGTTTCTCAGGTCCCCTCCACTCCTGTCCTCTCCTGTCCTCTCCTGTCCTCTCCTGCCCTCACCATCCTCTCCCCTCTCCTCTCCTCTGCACTTTGCTTCTCTCCTTTGTCTGTCTTCTCTTGCGGGTGCCCTGCTCAACAGCTCCAGCACTTGTGATGGTTCTCCAGTGACAGCTGTTCGCAACCCCTTCCACCCCCTCCCTGCCCCAGAGGTGACCCAACTCACAGATCTCCAGCTCACCACACCCACACCCCCCAACACATTCCCTGGTTCAGCCCCTCTGCCCTATTCAGCCGAACTCGCCCCTTTGCAACCTACCTATGCATCCTGGTTTGTCTTCACCATTCAAGGAGAGATCTCCTTTTGTACTTAGCTTGGTTGACTGGTGGATGGATGGATGGATGGATGGATGGATGGATGGATGGCTGGATGGATGGATGCATGGATGGATGGATGGATGGATGTATAGATTGATGGGTGGATGGATGGATGCATGGATAGCTCAATGTATTGGTTTTGTAGAGGCAGAGTACCATCTAGGGGTACTTGAGACCGCTGGTGTCAGAGCCAGAGTCTATGTCAAATGTAAAACATTAATTCATCAATAACAAAAATGAATAAGCACTTAATAAATAAATAAATAAATAAATAAATAAATAAATATAAAAACTGGGTTAAAAAATACATGGCGTCTTTGCCTTTCTGCATATGCTATGCTATGAGGATCTTAACAAGGAAAGCATTGTCCTGAGTAGCCCCATTGAAGTAGTGGAATATTTCCTTTTCCTTTTTCTTTTTTTACTTTCAATTTTCTTGATTATTTACTGGAATAAATAGACAGGAATTGAGAGGGAAGGGAGGGATAGAGAGTTTGTGACACAGAGAGAGTCACCTGTAGCATTTCTGCACCACTTGTAAAGACTTCCCCCGGCAGGTGGGGACCAGGGTCTTGAAGCCCAGTCCCCCTGCATTGTAACATGAGTGCTTAACTGGGTGTGGCACCACCTGGTACCCTTGATGGGACACTTTTTTTTTAGCAATGAAAAGAAATTCTCGTGGCAAGGTAATAAATAAATGAAGAAATAAACAAAAGTGCATTTACATTAACTCTGGAAGCACACAGGGACATATACATCTCTGTTACCTGTATTACTTATTCGTTGATTGATTGATTGATTGCCTCAAGGGGTTATTGCCTCAGCTCAGTGCCTGCGCCACAAATAATCCACAGCCCCTGCACTCTTTTATTCCCCTTTCGCTGCCCTTGTTGCTTGGTCACTGTGGTGGTTATTGTTGTGGTTGTTGTTGTTGTTTTGACCTTGCATCAGACACAGAGAAAAGGAGAGAGCAGGGGAAATACAGAGTGGGAGAGAAAGATAGAGCCCCTAAAGACCAGCTTCACACCCTGTAAAGCGACTCCCCTGCAGGTGGGGGTCTGGGCACCAGACCCCAGACCCTTCCACCTGTCCCCTCTTTTCGAGAGCGCCACAAGGCCTTAACCCTCTGACATACAGCCAAACCTCCCTGGATTTACTTTTGAAGGCAATATGACCTGCCTCGTTTAAAATCTCCTTATCCTGAGGGTCAGTCCTGGAGACAGTGTCATGACACGACACACGGAGATCTCTGGTATCAGAGAGCACCTGGAACAGCAGCTGGGGCTCTAGTGCCAGGGCAGGAGTAAACTCCCCATCCACCGTCCACGGAGTCCACCTGCCTGCATTTTGGTCCTTTTCCCTCCAAAAAAGATCTTTCCCTTTTTCCACTGAGAAACAAGCAGCAGACAGGTTACCCAGGCAGGGGGAAAAATAATAAATAAAAAACCTTTTTTTTTTTTTTTTTTTTTTTTTTTTTTACCCGTAGCGAATGACCATCTTCTGGGAAGTACAGGTTTTGAACCTGAAAACCCTGTCTTTCTGTGTCCTAGTCCACAGAAAGAGCCACTAGCCCAGCCAGATCTCACTCTCAGATGGAGTGTTTTTGCCAGTCAAAAGTCTGCACAGCGCACTAGGGATTGGGCGGCCTGAGAACCAAATGTTACATTGTAGATGGACTGTTTGCAGTTCTTGCTCCCCAGGACATTGGACTTTCTCAACTCCCTCCCCTACAGCATGCAAAAAAGGTTCTTGACCAACCATAGAGCAAATGGAGTAGGGGCGAGTGGAGCTTGTTGCATGTCTGTGCTGCTCATGCCCAGGTGTCTGTGGGGGGCCGTGGCAGAGGCTGTAAGGGGGCTAGGGGGCAGAAGGAGACTGTTTCAGAGGCAGGCTGCAGGCACGGGAGCCCGTGAGTGTGTGCAGGGCAGTGTGTGTGGGTGTGGTGGCAGGGGGTTAGGGCAGGTCCCCCTGCTGGACGGTGAGATGGCAGCTGGGCTGGCTCTGGGCCCCCAGGGCTGAAGCGCAGAAGCAGGGTGGCAGTAAAGTAGTGCAGGGAGGCACACAGTAGATGTTAGTTGGGGAGCCTGGGGAGAGAGGGCAAGGGGAAAGGGGGCATCCTTGTGGAGGGGTCTGGAGTAGAGAGTGGGGGGAGCTGGAGGCGTGGAAGGTCCCAGGAACCAGGGATTGACAGGAACAGATTCCTGCACCCACCCACTGGATAGAAGCTGCAGCAGCCAGAGCAGCAGCCCTGGCTTGCCTAGACCAAGGGCCCTGAGTGAGTCCCTCTGAGGATGAGGAAGAGAAGGAGGAGGAGGTGGAGGAGGAGGAGGAGGAGGAGGAGGAGGAGGAGGAGGAAGAAGAGGAGGAGGAGGAGGAGGAGCAGGAGGAGGAGGAGGGGCAGGAGGGCAGCTATCAGTAGGCAATGGGATTAATAGAGGCCTCCCTTACGGAGGCATGTGTCCAGGCAGGCACCCACCAATCCTCCGGGGCAGCTCAGGGCACCCAGGGACCTGGTGTGGGTATCTCTGGGGCGGGGACTGTCAGTCAGTCAGCAAGACTGTGTGTCAGTGCAAATGGTGGGACAGGGGCCTGGCGGACCTTGGTCCCCAGCCCTGGATCTCAGATGCCAGCCCCATGCCCAGACACACACCAATCTGCCCATAACCCCTTGGCCCGGCTGACCTGCACCTGCTTTGGCCTGGGGCTCTGGCTCTGGTGGCTGGCCACCACCCCTCAAGGTCAAGTTGAGAGTGGGGGTCATGGCTGCTGGTCAACTGGATGGGCGGGGTCCCCGTGGCCTAGCAACCACAGGAGCCCTCTGTGATGTCCTAGCCCCTGGCATTCTGTGCTGGCCACACTGGCACTGGGCAGCCCAACTGCCCTGCCACTCGGTCAGCCAGCAGCGCCCAGACGCCTGGGCCCTGACACAGAGGGACGGAAGGATGGGAAGCCAGTGCTGACCGACAAGGGACCTAAGGGCTGGCAGCCAAGAGAAGACAGGTGGAGTTGTGCCCGGGATCCAGGGAGCCCAGGCCAGAGCTGCCTGCATGCCTGCCTGCCCTCCTGGATGTCTGTATGTTGCCTTTGTCCAGGTAGGTTTCTCAGGTCCCCTCCACTCCTGTCCTCTCCTGTCCTCTCCTGCCCTCACCATCCTCTCCCCTCTCCTCTCCTCTGCACTTTGCTTCTCTCCTTTGTCTGTCTTCTCTTGCGGGTGCCCTGCTCAACAGCTCCAGCACTTGTGATGGTTCTCCAGTGACAGCTGTTCGCAACCCCTTCCACCCCCTCCCTGCCCCAGAGGTGACCCAACTCACAGATCTCCAGCTCACCACACCCACACCCCCCAACACATTCCCTGGTTCAGCCCCTCTGCCCTATTCAGCCGAACTCGCCCCTTTGCAACCTACCTATGCATCCTGGTTTGTCTTCACCATTCAAGGAGAGATCTCCTTTTGTACTTAGCTTGGTTGACTGGTGGATGGATGGATGGATGGATGGATGGCTGGCTGGCTGGCTGGCTGGATGGATGCATGGATGGATGGATGGATGGATGTATAGATTGATGGGTGGATGGATGGATGCATGGATAGCTCAATGTATTGGTTTTGTAGAGGCAGAGTACCATCTAGGGGTACTTGAGACCTCTGGTGTCAGAGCCAGAGTCTATGTCAAATGTAAAACATTAATTCATCAATAACAAAAATGAATAAGCACTTAATAAATAAATATAAAAACTGGGTTAAAAAATACATGGCGTCTTTGCCTTTCTGCATATGCTATGCTATGAGGATCTTAACAAGGAAAGCATTGTCCTGAGTAGCCCCATTGAAGTAGTGGAATATTTCCTTTTCCTTTTTCTTTTTTTACTTTCAATTTTCTTGATTATTTACTGGAATAAATAGACAGGAATTGAGAGGGAAGGGAGGGATAGAGAGTTTGTGACACAGAGAGAGTCACCTGTAGCATTTCTGCACCACTTGTAAAGACTTCCCCCGGCAGGTGGGGACCAGGGTCTTGAAGCCCAGTCCCCCTGCATTGTAACATGAGTGCTTAACTGGGTGTGGCACCACCTGGTACCCTTGATGGGACACTTTTTTTTTAGCAATGAAAAGAAATTCTCGTGGCAAGGTAATAAATAAATGAAGAAATAAACAAAAGTGCATTTACATTAACTCTGGAAGCACACAGGGACATATACATCTCTGTTACCTGTATTACTTATTCGTTGATTGATTGATTGATTGCCTCAAGGGGTTATTGCCTCAGCTCAGTGCCTGCGCCACAAATAATCCACAGCCCCTGCACTCTTTTATTCCCCTTTCGCTGCCCTTGTTGCTTGGTCACTGTGGTGGTTATTGTTGTGGTTGTTGTTGTTGTTTTGACCTTGCATCAGACACAGAGAAAAGGAGAGAGCAGGGGAAATACAGAGTGGGAGAGAAAGATAGAGCCCCTAAAGACCAGCTTCACACCCTGTAAAGCGACTCCCCTGCAGGTGGGGGTCTGGGCACCAGACCCCAGACCCTTCCACCTGTCCCCTCTTTTCGAGAGCGCCACAAGGCCTTAACCCTCTGACATACAGCCAAACCTCCCTGGATTTACTTTTGAAGGCAATATGACCTGCCTCGTTTAAAATCTCCTTATCCTGAGGGTCAGTCCTGGAGACAGTGTCATGACACGACACACGGAGATCTCTGGTATCAGAGAGCACCTGGAACAGCAGCTGGGGCTCTAGTGCCAGGGCAGGAGTAAACTCCCCATCCACCGTCCACGGAGTCCACCTGCCTGCATTTTGGTCCTTTTCCCTCCAAAAAAGATCTTTCCCTTTTTCCACTGAGAAACAAGCAGCAGACAGGTTACACAGGCAGGGGGAAAAATAATAAATAAAAAACTTTTTTTTTTTTTTTTTTTTTTTTTTTACCCGTAGCGAATGACCATCTTCTGGGAAGTACAGGTTTTGAACCTGAAAACCCTGTCTTTCTGTGTCCTAGTCCACAGAAAGAGCCACTAGCCCAGCCAGATCTCACTCTCAGATGGAGTGTTTTTGCCAGTCAAAAGTCTGCACAGCGCACTAGGGATTGGGCGGCCTGAGAACCAAATGTTACATTGTAGATGGACTGTTTGCAGTTCTTGCTCCCCAGGACATTGGACTTTCTCAACTCCCTCCCCTACAGCATGCAAAAAAGGTTCTTGACCAACCATAGAGCAAATGGAGTAGGGGCGAGTGGAGCTTGTTGCATGTCTGTGCTGCTCATGCCCAGGTGTCTGTGGGGGGCCGTGGCAGAGGCTGTAAGGGGGCTAGGGGGCAGAAGGAGACTGTTTCAGAGGCAGGCTGCAGGCACGGGAGCCCGTGAGTGTGTGCAGGGCAGTGTGTGTGGGTGTGGTGGCAGGGGGTTAGGGCAGGTCCCCCTGCTGGACGGTGAGATGGCAGCTGGGCTGGCTCTGGGCCCCCAGGGCTGAAGCGCAGAAGCAGGGTGGCAGTAAAGTAGTGCAGGGAGGCACACAATAGATGTTAGTTGGGGAGCCTGGGGAGAGAGGGCAAGGGGAAAGGGGGCATCCTTGTGGAGGGGTCTGGAGTAGAGAGTGGGGGGAGCTGGAGGCGTGGAAGGTCCCAGGAACCAGGGATTGACAGGAACAGATTCCTGCACCCACCCACTGGATAGAAGCTGCAGCAGCCAGAGCAGCAGCCCTGGCTTGCCTAGACCAAGGGCCCTGAGTGAGTCCCTCTGAGGATGAGGAAGAGAAGGAGGAGGAGGTGGAGGAGGAGGAGGAGGAGGAGGAGGAGGAGGAGGAGGAAGAAGAGGAGGAGGAGGAGGAGGAGCAGGAGGAGGAGGAGGGGCAGGAGGGCAGCTATCAGTAGGCAATGGGATTAATAGAGGCCTCCCTTACGGAGGCATGTGTCCAGGCAGGCACCCACCAATCCTCCGGGGCAGCTCAGGGCACCCAGGGACCTGGTGTGGGTATCTCTGGGGCGGGGACTGTCAGTCAGTCAGCAAGACTGTGTGTCAGTGCAAATGGTGGGACAGGGGCCTGGCGGACCTTGGTCCCCAGCCCTGGATCTCAGATGCCAGCCCCATGCCCAGACACACACCAATCTGCCCATAACCCCTTGGCCCGGCTGACCTGCACCTGCTTTGGCCTGGGGCTCTGGCTCTGGTGGCTGGCCACCACCCCTCAAGGTCAAGTTGAGAGTGGGGGTCATGGCTGCTGGTCAACTGGATGGGCGGGGTCCCCGTGGCCTAGCAACCACAGGAGCCCTCTGTGATGTCCTAGCCCCTGGCATTCTGTGCTGGCCACACTGGCACTGGGCAGCCCAACTGCCCTGCCACTCGGTCAGCCAGCAGCGCCCAGACGCCTGGGCCCTGACACAGAGGGACGGAAGGATGGGAAGCCAGTGCTGACCGACAAGGGACCTAAGGGCTGGCAGCCAAGAGAAGACAGGTGGAGTTGTGCCCGGGATCCAGGGAGCCCAGGCCAGAGCTGCCTGCATGCCTGCCTGCCCTCCTGGATGTCTGTATGTTGCCTTTGTCCAGGTAGGTTTCTCAGGTCCCCTCCACTCCTGTCCTCTCCTGTCCTCTCCTGTCCTCTCCTGCCCTCACCATCCTCTCCCCTCTCCTCTCCTCTGCACTTTGCTTCTCTCCTTTGTCTGTCTTCTCTTGCGGGTGCCCTGCTCAACAGCTCCAGCACTTGTGATGGTTCTCCAGTGACAGCTGTTCGCAACCCCTTCCACCCCCTCCCTGCCCCAGAGGTGACCCAACTCACAGATCTCCAGCTCACCACACCCACACCCCCCAACACATTCCCTGGTTCAGCCCCTCTGCCCTATTCAGCCGAACTCGCCCCTTTGCAACCTACCTATGCATCCTGGTTTGTCTTCACCATTCAAGGAGAGATCTCCTTTTGTACTTAGCTTGGTTGACTGGTGGATGGATGGATGGATGGATGGATGGATGGATGGATGGATGGCTGGATGGATGGATGCATGGATGGATGGATGGATGGATGTATAGATTGATGGGTGGATGGATGGATGCATGGATAGCTCAATGTATTGGTTTTGTAGAGGCAGAGTACCATCTAGGGGTACTTGAGACCGCTGGTGTCAGAGCCAGAGTCTATGTCAAATGTAAAACATTAATTCATCAATAACAAAAATGAATAAGCACTTAATAAATAAATAAATAAATAAATAAATATAAAAACTGGGTTAAAAAATACATGGCGTCTTTGCCTTTCTGCATATGCTATGCTATGAGGATCTTAACAAGGAAAGCATTGTCCTGAGTAGCCCCATTGAAGTAGTGGAATATTTCCTTTTCCTTTTTCTTTTTTTACTTTCAATTTTCTTGATTATTTACTGGAATAAATAGACAGGAATTGAGAGGGAAGGGAGGGATAGAGAGTTTGTGACACAGAGAGAGTCACCTGTAGCATTTCTGCACCACTTGTAAAGACTTCCCCCGGCAGGTGGGGACCAGGGTCTTGAAGCCCAGTCCCCCTGCATTGTAACATGAGTGCTTAACTGGGTGTGGCACCACCTGGTACCCTTGATGGGACACTTTTTTTTTAGCAATGAAAAGAAATTCTCGTGGCAAGGTAATAAATAAATGAAGAAATAAACAAAAGTGCATTTACATTAACTCTGGAAGCACACAGGGACATATACATCTCTGTTACCTGTATTACTTATTCGTTGATTGATTGATTGATTGCCTCAAGGGGTTATTGCCTCAGCTCAGTGCCTGCGCCACAAATAATCCACAGCCCCTGCACTCTTTTATTCCCCTTTCGCTGCCCTTGTTGCTTGGTCACTGTGGTGGTTATTGTTGTGGTTGTTGTTGTTGTTTTGACCTTGCATCAGACACAGAGAAAAGGAGAGAGCAGGGGAAATACAGAGTGGGAGAGAAAGATAGAGCCCCTAAAGACCAGCTTCACACCCTGTAAAGCGACTCCCCTGCAGGTGGGGGTCTGGGCACCAGACCCCAGACCCTTCCACCTGTCCCCTCTTTTCGAGAGCGCCACAAGGCCTTAACCCTCTGACATACAGCCAAACCTCCCTGGATTTACTTTTGAAGGCAATATGACCTGCCTCGTTTAAAATCTCCTTATCCTGAGGGTCAGTCCTGGAGACAGTGTCATGACACGACACACGGAGATCTCTGGTATCAGAGAGCACCTGGAACAGCAGCTGGGGCTCTAGTGCCAGGGCAGGAGTAAACTCCCCATCCACCGTCCACGGAGTCCACCTGCCTGCATTTTGGTCCTTTTCCCTCCAAAAAAGATCTTTCCCTTTTTCCACTGAGAAACAAGCAGCAGACAGGTTACCCAGGCAGGGGGAAAAATAATAAATAAAAAACCTTTTTTTTTTTTTTTTACCCGTAGCGAATGACCATCTTCTGGGAAGTACAGGTTTTGAACCTGAAAACCCTGTCTTTCTGTGTCCTAGTCCACAGAAAGAGCCACTAGCCCAGCCAGATCTCACTCTCAGATGGAGTGTTTTTGCCAGTCAAAAGTCTGCACAGCGCACTAGGGATTGGGCGGCCTGAGAACCAAATGTTACATTGTAGATGGACTGTTTGCAGTTCTTGCTCCCCAGGACATTGGACTTTCTCAACTCCCTCCCCTACAGCATGCAAAAAAGGTTCTTGACCAACCATAGAGCAAATGGAGTAGGGGCGAGTGGAGCTTGTTGCATGTCTGTGCTGCTCATGCCCAGGTGTCTGTGGGGGGCCGTGGCAGAGGCTGTAAGGGGGCTAGGGGGCAGAAGGAGACTGTTTCAGAGGCAGGCTGCAGGCACGGGAGCCCGTGAGTGTGTGCAGGGCAGTGTGTGTGGGTGTGGTGGCAGGGGGTTAGGGCAGGTCCCCCTGCTGGACGGTGAGATGGCAGCTGGGCTGGCTCTGGGCCCCCAGGGCTGAAGCGCAGAAGCAGGGTGGCAGTAAAGTAGTGCAGGGAGGCACACAGTAGATGTTAGTTGGGGAGCCTGGGGAGAGAGGGCAAGGGGAAAGGGGGCATCCTTGTGGAGGGGTCTGGAGTAGAGAGTGGGGGGAGCTGGAGGCGTGGAAGGTCCCAGGAACCAGGGATTGACAGGAACAGATTCCTGCACCCACCCACTGGATAGAAGCTGCAGCAGCCAGAGCAGCAGCCCTGGCTTGCCTAGACCAAGGGCCCTGAGTGAGTCCTTCTGAGGATGAGGAAGAGAAGGAGGAGGAGGTGGAGGAGGAGGAGGAGGAGGAGGAGGAGGAGGAGGAGGAGGAAGAAGAGGAGGAGGAGGAGGAGGAGCAGGAGGAAGAGGAGGGGCAGGAGGGCAGCTATCAGTAGGCAATGGGATTAATAGAGGCCTCCCTTACGGAGGCATGTGTCCAGGCAGGCACCCACCAATCCTCCGGGGCAGCTCAGGGCACCCAGGGACCTGGTGTGGGTATCTCTGGGGCGGGGACTGTCAGTCAGTCAGCAAGACTGTGTGTCAGTGCAAATGGTGGGACAGGGGCCTGGCGGACCTTGGTCCCCAGCCCTGGATCTCAGATGCCAGCCCCATGCCCAGACACACACCAATCTGCCCATAACCCCTTGGCCCGGCTGACCTGCACCTGCTTTGGCCTGGGGCTCTGGCTCTGGTGGCTGGCCACCACCCCTCAAGGTCAAGTTGAGAGTGGGGGTCATGGCTGCTGGTCAACTGGATGGGCGGGGTCCCCGTGGCCTAGCAACCACAGGAGCCCTCTGTGATGTCCTAGCCCCTGGCATTCTGTGCTGGCCACACTGGCACTGGGCAGCCCAACTGCCCTGCCACTCGGTCAGCCAGCAGCGCCCAGACGCCTGGGCCCTGACACAGAGGGACGGAAGGATGGGAAGCCAGTGCTGACCGACAAGGGACCTAAGGGCTGGCAGCCAAGAGAAGACAGGTGGAGTTGTGCCCGGGATCCAGGGAGCCCAGGCCAGAGCTGCCTGCATGCCTGCCTGCCCTCCTGGATGTCTGTATGTTGCCTTTGTCCAGGTAGGTTTCTCAGGTCCCCTCCACTCCTGTCCTCTCCTGTCCTCTCCTGTCCTCTCCTGCCCTCACCATCCTCTCCCCTCTCCTCTCCTCTGCACTTTGCTTCTCTCCTTTGTCTGTCTTCTCTTGCGGGTGCCCTGCTCAACAGCTCCAGCACTTGTGATGGTTCTCCAGTGACAGCTGTTCGCAACCCCTTCCACCCCCTCCCTGCCCCAGAGGTGACCCAACTCACAGATCTCCAGCTCACCACACCCACACCCCCCAACACATTCCCTGGTTCAGCCCCTCTGCCCTATTCAGCCGAACTCGCCCCTTTGCAACCTACCTATGCATCCTGGTTTGTCTTCACCATTCAAGGAGAGATCTCCTTTTGTACTTAGCTTGGTTGACTGGTGGATGGATGGATGGATGGATGGATGGCTGGCTGGCTGGCTGGCTGGATGGATGCATGGATGGATGGATGGATGGATGTATAGATTGATGGGTGGATGGATGGATGCATGGATAGCTCAATGTATTGGTTTTGTAGAGGCAGAGTACCATCTAGGGGTACTTGAGACCTCTGGTGTCAGAGCCAGAGTCTATGTCAAATGTAAAACATTAATTCATCAATAACAAAAATGAATAAGCACTTAATAAATAAATATAAAAACTGGGTTAAAAAATACATGGCGTCTTTGCCTTTCTGCATATGCTATGCTATGAGGATCTTAACAAGGAAAGCATTGTCCTGAGTAGCCCCATTGAAGTAGTGGAATATTTCCTTTTCCTTTTTCTTTTTTTACTTTCAATTTTCTTGATTATTTACTGGAATAAATAGACAGGAATTGAGAGGGAAGGGAGGGATAGAGAGTTTGTGACACAGAGAGAGTCACCTGTAGCATTTCTGCACCACTTGTAAAGACTTCCCCCGGCAGGTGGGGACCAGGGTCTTGAAGCCCAGTCCCCCTGCATTGTAACATGAGTGCTTAACTGGGTGTGGCACCACCTGGTACCCTTGATGGGACACTTTTTTTTTAGCAATGAAAAGAAATTCTCGTGGCAAGGTAATAAATAAATGAAGAAATAAACAAAAGTGCATTTACATTAACTCTGGAAGCACACAGGGACATATACATCTCTGTTACCTGTATTACTTATTCGTTGATTGATTGATTGATTGCCTCAAGGGGTTATTGCCTCAGCTCAGTGCCTGCGCCACAAATAATCCACAGCCCCTGCACTCTTTTATTCCCCTTTCGCTGCCCTTGTTGCTTGGTCACTGTGGTGGTTATTGTTGTGGTTGTTGTTGTTGTTTTGACCTTGCATCAGACACAGAGAAAAGGAGAGAGCAGGGGAAATACAGAGTGGGAGAGAAAGATAGAGCCCCTAAAGACCAGCTTCACACCCTGTAAAGCGACTCCCCTGCAGGTGGGGGTCTGGGCACCAGACCCCAGACCCTTCCACCTGTCCCCTCTTTTCGAGAGCGCCACAAGGCCTTAACCCTCTGACATACAGCCAAACCTCCCTGGATTTACTTTTGAAGGCAATATGACCTGCCTCGTTTAAAATCTCCTTATCCTGAGGGTCAGTCCTGGAGACAGTGTCATGACACGACACACGGAGATCTCTGGTATCAGAGAGCACCTGGAACAGCAGCTGGGGCTCTAGTGCCAGGGCAGGAGTAAACTCCCCATCCACCGTCCACGGAGTCCACCTGCCTGCATTTTGGTCCTTTTCCCTCCAAAAAAGATCTTTCCCTTTTTCCACTGAGAAACAAGCAGCAGACAGGTTACCCAGGCAGGGGGAAAAATAATAAATAAAAAACCTTTTTTTTTTTTTTTTTACCCGTAGCGAATGACCATCTTCTGGGAAGTACAGGTTTTGAACCTGAAAACCCTGTCTTTCTGTGTCCTAGTCCACAGAAAGAGCCACTAGCCCAGCCAGATCTCACTCTCAGATGGAGTGTTTTTGCCAGTCAAAAGTCTGCACAGCGCACTAGGGATTGGGCGGCCTGAGAACCAAATGTTACATTGTAGATGGACTGTTTGCAGTTCTTGCTCCCCAGGACATTGGACTTTCTCAACTCCCTCCCCTACAGCATGCAAAAAAGGTTCTTGACCAACCATAGAGCAAATGGAGTAGGGGCGAGTGGAGCTTGTTGCATGTCTGTGCTGCTCATGCCCAGGTGTCTGTGGGGGGCCGTGGCAGAGGCTGTAAGGGGGATAGGGGGCAGAAGGAGACTGTTTCAGAGGCAGGCTGCAGGCACGGGAGCCCGTGAGTGTGTGCAGGGCAGTGTGTGTGGGTGTGGTGGCAGGGGGTTAGGGCAGGTCCCCCTGCTGGACGGTGAGATGGCAGCTGGGCTGGCTCTGGGCCCCCAGGGCTGAAGCGCAGAAGCAGGGTGGCAGTAAAGTAGTGCAGGGAGGCACACAGTAGATGTTAGTTGGGGAGCCTGGGGAGAGAGGGCAAGGGGAAAGGGGGCATCCTTGTGGAGGGGTCTGGAGTAGAGAGTGGGGGGAGCTGGAGGCGTGGAAGGTCCCAGGAACCAGGGATTGACAGGAACAGATTCCTGCACCCACCCACTGGATAGAAGCTGCAGCAGCCAGAGCAGCAGCCCTGGCTTGCCTAGACCAAGGGCCCTGAGTGAGTCCCTCTGAGGATGAGGAAGAGAAGGAGGAGGAGGTGGAGGAGGAGGAGGAGGAGGAGGAGGAGGAAGAAGAGGAGGAGGAGGAGGAGGAGCAGGAGGAGGAGGAGGGGCAGGAGGGCAGCTATCAGTAGGCAATGGGATTAATAGAGGC
Organism: Erinaceus europaeus; assembly: GCF_950295315.1. Lineage (NCBI taxonomy): Eukaryota > Metazoa > Chordata > Mammalia > Eulipotyphla > Erinaceidae > Erinaceus > Erinaceus europaeus. The sequence continues at coordinate 41,340 of NW_026647561.1, read as the reverse complement.
CTCCCTTACGGAGGCATGTGTCCAGGCAGGCACCCACCAATCCTCCTGGGCAGCTCAGGGCACCCAGGGACCTGGTGTGGGTATCTCTGGGGCGGGGACTGTCAGTCAGTCAGCAAGACTGTGTGTCAGTGCAAATGGTGGGACAGGGGCCTGGCGGACCTTGGTCCCCAGCCCTGGATCTCAGATGCCAGCCCCATGCCCAGACACACACCAATCTGCCCATAACCCCTTGGCCCGGCTGACCTGCACCTGCTTTGGCCTGGGGCTCTGGCTCTGGTGGCTGGCCACCACCCCTCAAGGTCAAGTTGAGAGTGGGGGTCATGGCTGCTGGTCAACTGGATGGGCGGGGTCCCCGTGGCCTAGCAACCACAGGAGCCCTCTGTGATGTCCTAGCCCCTGGCATTCTGTGCTGGCCACACTGGCACTGGGCAGCCCAACTGCCCTGCCACTCGGTCAGCCAGCAGCGCCCAGACGCCTGGGCCCTGACACAGAGGGACGGAAGGATGGGAAGCCAGTGCTGACCGACAAGGGACCTAAGGGCTGGCAGCCAAGAGAAGACAGGTGGAGTTGTGCCCGGGATCCAGGGAGCCCAGGCCAGAGCTGCCTGCATGCCTGCCTGCCCTCCTGGATGTCTGTATGTTGCCTTTGTCCAGGTAGGTTTCTCAGGTCCCCTCCACTCCTGTCCTCTCCTGTCCTCTCCTGTCCTCTCCTGCCCTCACCATCCTCTCCCCTCTCCTCTCCTCTGCACTTTGCTTCTCTCCTTTGTCTGTCTTCTCTTGCGGGTGCCCTGCTCAACAGCTCCAGCACTTGTGATGGTTCTCCAGTGACAGCTGTTCGCAACCCCTTCCACCCCCTCCCTGCCCCAGAGGTGACCCAACTCACAGATCTCCAGCTCACCACACCCACACCCCCCAACACATTCCCTGGTTCAGCCCCTCTGCCCTATTCAGCCGAACTCGCCCCTTTGCAACCTACCTATGCATCCTGGTTTGTCTTCACCATTCAAGGAGAGATCTCCTTTTGTACTTAGCTTGGTTGACTGGTGGATGGATGGATGGATGGATGGATGGATGGATGGCTGGCTGGCTGGCTGGATGGATGGATGCATGGATGGATGGATGGATGGATGTATAGATTGATGGGTGGATGGATGGATGCATGGATAGCTCAATGTATTGGTTTTGTAGAGGCAGAGTACCATCTAGGGGTACTTGAGACCGCTGGTGTCAGAGCCAGAGTCTATGTCAAATGTAAAACATTAATTCATCAATAACAAAAATGAATAAGCACTTAATAAATAAATAAATAAATAAATAAATATAAAAACTGGGTTAAAAAATACATGGCGTCTTTGCCTTTCTGCATATGCTATGCTATGAGGATCTTAACAAGGAAAGCATTGTCCTGAGTAGCCCCATTGAAGTAGTGGAATATTTCCTTTTCCTTTTTCTTTTTTTACTTTCAATTTTCTTGATTATTTACTGGAATAAATAGACAGGAATTGAGAGGGAAGGGAGGGATAGAGAGTTTGTGACACAGAGAGAGTCACCTGTAGCATTTCTGCACCACTTGTAAAGACTTCCCCCGGCAGGTGGGGACCAGGGTCTTGAAGCCCAGTCCCCCTGCATTGTAACATGAGTGCTTAACTGGGTGTGGCACCACCTGGTACCCTTGATGGGACACTTTTTTTTTAGCAATGAAAAGAAATTCTCGTGGCAAGGTAATAAATAAATGAAGAAATAAACAAAAGTGTATTTACATTAACTCTGGAAGCACACAGGGACATATACATCTCTGTTACCTGTATTACTTATTCGTTGATTGATTGATTGATTGCCTCAAGGGGTTATTGCCTCAGCTCAGTGCCTGTGCCACAAATAATCCACAGCCCCTGGACTCTTTTATTCCCCTTTCGCTGCCCTTGTTGCTTGGTCACTGTGGTGGTTATTGTTGTGGTTGTTGTTGTTGTTTTGACCTTGCATCAGACACAGAGAAAAGGAGAGAGCAGGGGAAATACAGAGTGGGAGAGAAAGATAGAGCCCCTAAAGACCAGCTTCACACCCTGTAAAGCGACTCCCCTGCAGGTGGGGGTCTGGGCACCAGACCCCAGACCCTTCCACCTGTCCCCTCTTTTCGAGAGCGCCACAAGGCCTTAACCCTCTGACATACAGCCAAACCTCCCTGGATTTACTTTTGAAGGCAATATGACCTGCCTCGTTTAAAATCTCCTTATCCTGAGGGTCAGTCCTGGAGACAGTGTCATGACACGACACACGGAGATCTCTGGTATCAGAGAGCACCTGGAACAGCAGCTGGGGCTCTAGTGCCAGGGCAGGAGTAAACTCCCCATCCACCGTCCACGGAGTCCACCTGCCTGCATTTTGGTCCTTTTCCCTCCAAAAAAGATCTTTCCCTTTTTCCACTGAGAAACAAGCAGCAGACAGGTTACCCAGGCAGGGGGAAAAATAATAAATAAAAAACCTTTTTTTTTTTTTTTTTACCCGTAGCGAATGACCATCTTCTGGGAAGTACAGGTTTTGAACCTGAAAACCCTGTCTTTCTGTGTCCTAGTCCACAGAAAGAGCCACTAGCCCAGCCAGATCTCACTCTCAGATGGAGTGTTTTTGCCAGTCAAAAGTCTGCACAGCGCACTAGGGATTGGGCGGCCTGAGAACCAAATGTTACATTGTAGATGGACTGTTTGCAGTTCTTGCTCCCCAGGACATTGGACTTTCTCAACTCCCTCCCCTACAGCATGCAAAAAAGGTTCTTGACCAACCATAGAGCAAATGGAGTAGGGGCGAGTGGAGCTTGTTGCATGTCTGTGCTGCTCATGCCCAGGTGTCTGTGGGGGGCCGTGGCAGAGGCTGTAAGGGGGCTAGGGGGCAGAAGGAGACTGTTTCAGAGGCAGGCTGCAGGCACGGGAGCCCGTGAGTGTGTGCAGGGCAGTGTGTGTGGGTTTGGTGGCAGGGGGTTAGGGCAGGTCCCCCTGCTGGACGGTGAGATGGCAGCTGGGCTGGCTCTGGGCCCCCAGGGCTGAAGCGCAGAAGCAGGGTGGCAGTAAAGTAGTGCAGGGAGGCACACAGTAGATGTTAGTTGGGGAGCCTGGGGAGAGAGGGCAAGGGGAAAGGGGGCATCCTTGTGGAGGGGTCTGGAGTAGAGAGTGGGGGGAGCTGGAGGCGTGGAAGGTCCCAGGAACCAGGGATTGACAGGAACAGATTCCTGCACCCACCCACTGGATAGAAGCTGCAGCAGCCAGAGCAGCAGCCCTGGCTTGCCTAGACCAAGGGCCCTGAGTGAGTCCCTCTGAGGATGAGGAAGAGAAGGAGGAGGAGGTGGAGGAGGAGGAGGAGGAGGAGGAGGAGGAGGAGGAGGAAGAAGAGGAGGAGGAGGAGGAGGAGCAGGAGGAGGAGGAGGGGCAGGAGGGCAGCTATCAGTAGGCAATGGGATTAATAGAGGCCTCCCTTACGGAGGCATGTGTCCAGGCAGGCACCCACCAATCCTCCGGGGCAGCTCAGGGCACCCAGGGACCTGGTGTGGGTATCTCTGGGGCGGGGACTGTCAGTCAGTCAGCAAGACTGTGTGTCAGTGCAAATGGTGGGACAGGGGCCTGGCGGACCTTGGTCCCCAGCCCTGGATCTCAGATGCCAGCCCCATGCCCAGACACACACCAATCTGCCCATAACCCCTTGGCCCGGCTGACCTGCACCTGCTTTGGCCTGGGGCTCTGGCTCTGGTGGCTGGCCACCACCCCTCAAGGTCAAGTTGAGAGTGGGGGTCATGGCTGCTGGTCAACTGGATGGGCGGGGTCCCCGTGGCCTAGCAACCACAGGAGCCCTCTGTGATGTCCTAGCCCCTGGCATTCTGTGCTGGCCACACTGGCACTGGGCAGCCCAACTGCCCTGCCACTCGGTCAGCCAGCAGCGCCCAGACGCCTGGGCCCTGACACAGAGGGACGGAAGGATGGGAAGCCAGTGCTGACCGACAAGGGACCTAAGGGCTGGCAGCCAAGAGAAGACAGGTGGAGTTGTGCCCGGGATCCAGGGAGCCCAGGCCAGAGCTGCCTGCATGCCTGCCTGCCCTCCTGGATGTCTGTATGTTGCCTTTGTCCAGGTAGGTTTCTCAGGTCCCCTCCACTCCTGTCCTCTCCTGTCCTCTCCTGTCCTCTCCTGCCCTCACCATCCTCTCCCCTCTCCTCTCCTCTGCACTTTGCTTCTCTCCTTTGTCTGTCTTCTCTTGCGGGTGCCCTGCTCAACAGCTCCAGCACTTGTGATGGTTCTCCAGTGACAGCTGTTCGCAACCCCTTCCACCCCCTCCCTGCCCCAGAGGTGACCCAACTCACAGATCTCCAGCTCACCACACCCACACCCCCCAACACATTCCCTGGTTCAGCCCCTCTGCCCTATTCAGCCGAACTCGCCCCTTTGCAACCTACCTATGCATCCTGGTTTGTCTTCACCATTCAAGGAGAGATCTCCTTTTGTACTTAGCTTGGTTGACTGGTGGATGGATGGATGGATGGATGGATGGATGGCTGGCTGGCTGGATGGATGGATGCATGGATGGATGGATGGATGGATGTATAGATTGATGGGTGGATGGATGGATGCATGGATAGCTCAATGTATTGGTTTTGTAGAGGCAGAGTACCATCTAGGGGTACTTGAGACCGCTGGTGTCAGAGCCAGAGTCTATGTCAAATGTAAAACATTAATTCATCAATAACAAAAATGAATAAGCACTTAATAAATAAATAAATAAATATAAAAACTGGGTTAAAAAATACATGGCGTCTTTGCCTTTCTGCATATGCTATGCTATGAGGATCTTAACAAGGAAAGCATTGTCCTGAGTAGCCCCATTGAAGTAGTGGAATATTTCCTTTTCCTTTTTCTTTTTTTACTTTCAATTTTCTTGATTATTTACTGGAATAAATAGACAGGAATTGAGAGGGAAGGGAGGGATAGAGAGTTTGTGACACAGAGAGAGTCACCTGTAGCATTTCTGCACCACTTGTAAAGACTTCCCCCGGCAGGTGGGGACCAGGGTCTTGAAGCCCAGTCCCCCTGCATTGTAACATGAGTGCTTAACTGGGTGTGGCACCACCTGGTACCCTTGATGGGACACTTTTTTTTTAGCAATGAAAAGAAATTCTCGTGGCAAGGTAATAAATAAATGAAGAAATAAACAAAAGTGCATTTACATTAACTCTGGAAGCACACAGGGACATATACATCTCTGTTACCTGTATTACTTATTCGTTGATTGATTGATTGATTGCCTCAAGGGGTTATTGCCTCAGCTCAGTGCCTGCGCCACAAATAATCCACAGCCCCTGCACTCTTTTATTCCCCTTTCGCTGCCCTTGTTGCTTGGTCACTGTGGTGGTTATTGTTGTGGTTGTTGTTGTTGTTTTGACCTTGCATCAGACACAGAGAAAAGGAGAGAGCAGGGGAAATACAGAGTGGGAGAGAAAGATAGAGCCCCTAAAGACCAGCTTCACACCCTGTAAAGCGACTCCCCTGCAGGTGGGGGTCTGGGCACCAGACCCCAGACCCTTCCACCTGTCCCCTCTTTTCGAGAGCGCCACAAGGCCTTAACCCTCTGACATACAGCCAAACCTCCCTGGATTTACTTTTGAAGGCAATATGACCTGCCTCGTTTAAAATCTCCTTATCCTGAGGGTCAGTCCTGGAGACAGTGTCATGACACGACACACGGAGATCTCTGGTATCAGAGAGCACCTGGAACAGCAGCTGGGGCTCTAGTGCCAGGGCAGGAGTAAACTCCCCATCCACCGTCCACGGAGTCCACCTGCCTGCATTTTGGTCCTTTTCCCTCCAAAAAAGATCTTTCCCTTTTTCCACTGAGAAACAAGCAGCAGACAGGTTACCCAGGCAGGGGGAAAAATAATAAATAAAAAACTTTTTTTTTTTTTTTTTTTTTTTTTTTACCCGTAGCGAATGACCATCTTCTGGGAAGTACAGGTTTTGAACCTGAAAACCCTGTCTTTCTGTGTCCTAGTCCACAGAAAGAGCCACTAGCCCAGCCAGATCTCACTCTCAGATGGAGTGTTTTTGCCAGTCAAAAGTCTGCACAGCGCACTAGGGATTGGGCGGCCTGAGAACCAAATGTTACATTGTAGATGGACTGTTTGCAGTTCTTGCTCCCCAGGACATTGGACTTTCTCAACTCCCTCCCCTACAGCATGCAAAAAAGGTTCTTGACCAACCATAGAGCAAATGGAGTAGGGGCGAGTGGAGCTTGTTGCATGTCTGTGCTGCTCATGCCCAGGTGTCTGTGGGGGGCCGTGGCAGAGGCTGTAAGGGGGCTAGGGGGCAGAAGGAGACTGTTTCAGAGGCAGGCTGCAGGCACGGGAGCCCGTGAGTGTGTGCAGGGCAGTGTGTGTGGGTGTGGTGGCAGGGGGTTAGGGCAGGTCCCCCTGCTGGACGGTGAGATGGCAGCTGGGCTGGCTCTGGGCCCCCAGGGCTGAAGCGCAGAAGCAGGGTGGCAGTAAAGTAGTGCAGGGAGGCACACAATAGATGTTAGTTGGGGAGCCTGGGGAGAGAGGGCAAGGGGAAAGGGGGCATCCTTGTGGAGGGGTCTGGAGTAGAGAGTGGGGGGAGCTGGAGGCGTGGAAGGTCCCAGGAACCAGGGATTGACAGGAACAGATTCCTGCACCCACCCACTGGATAGAAGCTGCAGCAGCCAGATCAGCAGCCCTGGCTTGCCTAGACCAAGGGCCCTGAGTGAGTCCCTCTGAGGATGAGGAAGAGAAGGAGGAGGAGGTGGAGGAGGAGGAGGAGGAGGAGGAGGAGGAGGAAGAAGAGGAGGAGGAGGAGGAGGAGCAGGAGGAGGAGGAGGGGCAGGAGGGCAGCTATCAGTAGGCAATGGGATTAATAGAGGCCTCCCTTACGGAGGCATGTGTCCAGGCAGGCACCCACCAATCCTCCGGGGCAGCTCAGGGCACCCAGGGACCTGGTGTGGGTATCTCTGGGGCGGGGACTGTCAGTCAGTCAGCAAGACTGTGTGTCAGTGCAAATGGTGGGACAGGGGCCTGGCGGACCTTGGTCCCCAGCCCTGGATCTCAGATGCCAGCCCCATGCCCAGACACACACCAATCTGCCCATAACCCCTTGGCCCGGCTGACCTGCACCTGCTTTGGCCTGGGGCTCTGGCTCTGGTGGCTGGCCACCACCCCTCAAGGTCAAGTTGAGAGTGGGGGTCATGGCTGCTGGTCAACTGGATGGGCGGGGTCCCCGTGGCCTAGCAACCACAGGAGCCCTCTGTGATGTCCTAGCCCCTGGCATTCTGTGCTGGCCACACTGGCACTGGGCAGCCCAACTGCCCTGCCACTCGGTCAGCCAGCAGCGCCCAGACGCCTGGGCCCTGACACAGAGGGACGGAAGGATGGGAAGCCAGTGCTGACCGACAAGGGACCTAAGGGCTGGCAGCCAAGAGAAGACAGGTGGAGTTGTGCCCGGGATCCAGGGAGCCCAGGCCAGAGCTGCCTGCATGCCTGCCTGCCCTCCTGGATGTCTGTATGTTGCCTTTGTCCAGGTAGGTTTCTCAGGTCCCCTCCACTCCTGTCCTCTCCTGTCCTCTCCTGTCCTCTCCTGCCCTCACCATCCTCTCCCCTCTCCTCTCCTCTGCACTTTGCTTCTCTCCTTTGTCTGTCTTCTCTTGCGGGTGCCCTGCTCAACAGCTCCAGCACTTGTGATGGTTCTCCAGTGACAGCTGTTCGCAACCCCTTCCACCCCCTCCCTGCCCCAGAGGTGACCCAACTCACAGATCTCCAGCTCACCACACCCACACCCCCCAACACATTCCCTGGTTCAGCCCCTCTGCCCTATTCAGCCGAACTCGCCCCTTTGCAACCTACCTATGCATCCTGGTTTGTCTTCACCATTCAAGGAGAGATCTCCTTTTGTACTTAGCTTGGTTGACTGGTGGATGGATGGATGGATGGATGGATGGATGGCTGGCTGGATGGATGGATGCATGGATGGATGGATGGATGGATGTATAGATTGATGGGTGGATGGATGGATGCATGGATAGCTCAATGTATTGGTTTTGTAGAGGCAGAGTACCATCTAGGGGTACTTGAGACCGCTGGTGTCAGAGCCAGAGTCTATGTCAAATGTAAAACATTAATTCATCAATAACAAAAATGAATAAGCACTTAATAAATAAATAAATAAATAAATAAATAAATATAAAAACTGGGTTAAAAAATACATGGCGTCTTTGCCTTTCTGCATATGCTATGCTATGAGGATCTTAACAAGGAAAGCATTGTCCTGAGTAGCCCCATTGAAGTAGTGGAATATTTCCTTTTCCTTTTTCTTTTTTTACTTTCAATTTTCTTGATTATTTACTGGAATAAATAGACAGGAATTGAGAGGGAAGGGAGGGATAGAGAGTTTGTGACACAGAGAGAGTCACCTGTAGCATTTCTGCACCACTTGTAAAGACTTCCCCCGGCAGGTGGGGACCAGGGTCTTGAAGCCCAGTCCCCCTGCATTGTAACATGAGTGCTTAACTGGGTGTGGCACCACCTGGTACCCTTGATGGGACACTTTTTTTTTAGCAATGAAAAGAAATTCTCGTGGCAAGGTAATAAATAAATGAAGAAATAAACAAAAGTGCATTTACATTAACTCTGGAAGCACACAGGGACATATACATCTCTGTTACCTGTATTACTTATTCGTTGATTGATTGATTGATTGCCTCAAGGGGTTATTGCCTCAGCTCAGTGCCTGCGCCACAAATAATCCACAGCCCCTGCACTCTTTTATTCCCCTTTCGCTGCCCTTGTTGCTTGGTCACTGTGGTGGTTATTGTTGTGGTTGTTGTTGTTGTTTTGACCTTGCATCAGACACAGAGAAAAGGAGAGAGCAGGGGAAATACAGAGTGGGAGAGAAAGATAGAGCCCCTAAAGACCAGCTTCACACCCTGTAAAGCGACTCCCCTGCAGGTGGGGGTCTGGGCACCAGACCCCAGACCCTTCCACCTGTCCCCTCTTTTCGAGAGCGCCACAAGGCCTTAACCCTCTGACATACAGCCAAACCTCCCTGGATTTACTTTTGAAGGCAATATGACCTGCCTCGTTTAAAATCTCCTTATCCTGAGGGTCAGTCCTGGAGACAGTGTCATGACACGACACACGGAGATCTCTGGTATCAGAGAGCACCTGGAACAGCAGCTGGGGCTCTAGTGCCAGGGCAGGAGTAAACTCCCCATCCACCGTCCACGGAGTCCACCTGCCTGCATTTTGGTCCTTTTCCCTCCAAAAAAGATCTTTCCCTTTTTCCACTGAGAAACAAGCAGCAGACAGGTTACCCAGGCAGGGGGAAAAATAATAAATAAAAAACCTTTTTTTTTTTTTTTTTTTTTTTACCCGTAGCGAATGACCATCTTCTGGGAAGTACAGGTTTTGAACCTGAAAACCCTGTCTTTCTGTGTCCTAGTCCACAGAAAGAGCCACTAGCCCAGCCAGATCTCACTCTCAGATGGAGTGTTTTTGCCAGTCAAAAGTCTGCACAGCGCACTAGGGATTGGGCGGCCTGAGAACCAAATGTTACATTGTAGATGGACTGTTTGCAGTTCTTGCTCCCCAGGACATTGGACTTTCTCAACTCCCTCCCCTACAGCATGCAAAAAAGGTTCTTGACCAACCATAGAGCAAATGGAGTAGGGGCGAGTGGAGCTTGTTGCATGTCTGTGCTGCTCATGCCCAGGTGTCTGTGGGGGGCCGTGGCAGAGGCTGTAAGGGGGCTAGGGGGCAGAAGGAGACTGTTTCAGAGGCAGGCTGCAGGCACGGGAGCCCGTGAGTGTGTGCAGGGCAGTGTGTGTGGGTGTGGTGGCAGGGGGTTAGGGCAGGTCCCCCTGCTGGACGGTGAGATGGCAGCTGGGCTGGCTCTGGGCCCCCAGGGCTGAAGCGCAGAAGCAGGGTGGCAGTAAAGTAGTGCAGGGAGGCACACAGTAGATGTTAGTTGGGGAGCCTGGGGAGAGAGGGCAAGGGGAAAGGGGGCATCCTTGTGGAGGGGTCTGGAGTAGAGAGTGGGGGGAGCTGGAGGCGTGGAAGGTCCCAGGAACCAGGGATTGACAGGAACAGATTCCTGCACCCACCCACTGGATAGAAGCTGCAGCAGCCAGAGCAGCAGCCCTGGCTTGCCTAGACCAAGGGCCCTGAGTGAGTCCCTCTGAGGATGAGGAAGAGAAGGAGGAGGAGGTGGAGGAGGAGGAGGAGGAGGAGGAGGAGGAGGAGGAGGAGGAAGAGGAGGAGGAGGAGGAGGAGCAGGAGGAGGAGGAGGGGCAGGAGGGCAGCTATCAGTAGGCAATGGGATTAATAGAGGCCTCCCTTACGGAGGCATGTGTCCAGGCAGGCACCCACCAATCCTCCGGGGCAGCTCAGGGCACCCAGGGACCTGGTGTGGGTATCTCTGGGGCGGGGACTGTCAGTCAGTCAGCAAGACTGTGTGTCAGTGCAAATGGTGGGACAGGGGCCTGGCGGACCTTGGTCCCCAGCCCTGGATCTCAGATGCCAGCCCCATGCCCAGACACACACCAATCTGCCCATAACCCCTTGGCCCGGCTGACCTGCACCTGCTTTGGCCTGGGGCTCTGGCTCTGGTGGCTGGCCACCACCCCTCAAGGTCAAGTTGAGAGTGGGGGTCATGGCTGCTGGTCAACTGGATGGGCGGGGTCCCCGTGGCCTAGCAACCACAGGAGCCCTCTGTGATGTCCTAGCCCCTGGCATTCTGTGCTGGCCACACTGGCACTGGGCAGCCCAACTGCCCTGCCACTCGGTCAGCCAGCAGCGCCCAGACGCCTGGGCCCTGACACAGAGGGACGGAAGGATGGGAAGCCAGTGCTGACCGACAAGGGACCTAAGGGCTGGCAGCCAAGAGAAGACAGGTGGAGTTGTGCCCGGGATCCAGGGAGCCCAGGCCAGAGCTGCCTGCATGCCTGCCTGCCCTCCTGGATGTCTGTATGTTGCCTTTGTCCAGGTAGGTTTCTCAGGTCCCCTCCACTCCTGTCCTCTCCTGTCCTCTCCTGCCCTCACCATCCTCTCCCCTCTCCTCTCCTCTGCACTTTGCTTCTCTCCTTTGTCTGTCTTCTCTTGCGGGTGCCCTGCTCAACAGCTCCAGCACTTGTGATGGTTCTCCAGTGACAGCTGTTCGCAACCCCTTCCACCCCCTCCCTGCCCCAGAGGTGACCCAACTCACAGATCTCCAGCTCACCACACCCACACCCCCCAACACATTCCCTGGTTCAGCCCCTCTGCCCTATTCAGCCGAACTCGCCCCTTTGCAACCTACCTATGCATCCTGGTTTGTCTTCACCATTCAAGGAGAGATCTCCTTTTGTACTTAGCTTGGTTGACTGGTGGATGGATGGATGGATGGATGGATGGATGGATGGCTGGCTGGCTGGCTGGATGGATGCATGGATGGATGGATGGATGGATGTATAGATTGATGGGTGGATGGATGGATGCATGGATAGCTCAATGTATTGGTTTTGTAGAGGCAGAGTACCATCTAGGGGTACTTGAGACCTCTGGTGTCAGAGCCAGAGTCTATGTCAAATGTAAAACATTAAGTCATCAATAACAAAAATGAATAAGCACTTAATAAATAAATATAAAAACTGGGTTAAAAAATACATGGCGTCTTTGCCTTTCTGCATATGCTATGCTATGAGGATCTTAACAAGGAAAGCATTGTCCTGAGTAGCCCCATTGAAGTAGTGGAATATTTCCTTTTCCTTTTTCTTTTTTTACTTTCAATTTTCTTGATTATTTACTGGAATAAATAGACAGGAATTGAGAGGGAAGGGAGGGATAGAGAGTTTGTGACACAGAGAGAGTCACCTGTAGCATTTCTGCACCACTTGTAAAGACTTCCCCCGGCAGGTGGGGACCAGGGTCTTGAAGCCCAGTCCCCCTGCATTGTAACATGAGTGCTTAACTGGGTGTGGCACCACCTGGTACCCTTGATGGGACACTTTTTTTTTAGCAATGAAAAGAAATTCTCGTGGCAAGGTAATAAATAAATGAAGAAATAAACAAAAGTGCATTTACATTAACTCTGGAAGCACACAGGGACATATACATCTCTGTTACCTGTATTACTTATTCGTTGATTGATTGATTGATTGCCTCAAGGGGTTATTGCCTCAGCTCAGTGCCTGCGCCACAAATAATCCACAGCCCCTGCACTCTTTTATTCCCCTTTCGCTGCCCTTGTTGCTTGGTCACTGTGGTGGTTATTGTTGTGGTTGTTGTTGTTGTTTTGACCTTGCATCAGACACAGAGAAAAGGAGAGAGCAGGGGAAATACAGAGTGGGAGAGAAAGATAGAGCCCCTAAAGACCAGCTTCACACCCTGTAAAGCGACTCCCCTGCAGGTGGGGGTCTGGGCACCAGACCCCAGACCCTTCCACCTGTCCCCTCTTTTCGAGAGCGCCACAAGGCCTTAACCCTCTGACATACAGCCAAACCTCCCTGGATTTACTTTTGAAGGCAATATGACCTGCCTCGTTTAAAATCTCCTTATCCTGAGGGTCAGTCCTGGAGACAGTGTCATGACACGACACACGGAGATCTCTGGTATCAGAGAGCACCTGGAACAGCAGCTGGGGCTCTAGTGCCAGGGCAGGAGTAAACTCCCCATCCACCGTCCACGGAGTCCACCTGCCTGCATTTTGGTCCTTTTCCCTCCAAAAAAGATCTTTCCCTTTTTCCACTGAGAAACAAGCAGCAGACAGGTTACCCAGGCAGGGGGAAAAATAATAAATAAAAAACCTTTTTTTTTTTTTTTTTACCCGTAGCGAATGACCATCTTCTGGGAAGTACAGGTTTTGAACCTGAAAACCCTGTCTTTCTGTGTCCTAGTCCACAGAAAGAGCCACTAGCCCAGCCAGATCTCACTCTCAGATGGAGTGTTTTTGCCAGTCAAAAGTCTGCACAGCGCACTAGGGATTGGGCGGCCTGAGAACCAAATGTTACATTGTAGATGGACTGTTTGCAGTTCTTGCTCCCCAGGACATTGGACTTTCTCAACTCCCTCCCCTACAGCATGCAAAAAAGGTTCTTGACCAACCATAGAGCAAATGGAGTAGGGGCGAGTGGAGCTTGTTGCATGTCTGTGCTGCTCATGCCCAGGTGTCTGTGGGGGGCCGTGGCAGAGGCTGTAAGGGGGCTAGGGGGCAGAAGGAGACTGTTTCAGAGGCAGGCTGCAGGCACGGGAGCCCGTGAGTGTGTGCAGGGCAGTGTGTGTGGGTGTGGTGGCAGGGGGTTAGGGCAGGTCCCCCTGCTGGACGGTGAGATGGCAGCTGGGCTGGCTCTGGGCCCCCAGGGCTGAAGCGCAGAAGCAGGGTGGCAGTAAAGTAGTGCAGGGAGGCACACAGTAGATGTTAGTTGGGGAGCCTGGGGAGAGAGGGCAAGGGGAAAGGGGGCATCCTTGTGGAGGGGTCTGGAGTAGAGAGTGGGGGGAGCTGGAGGCGTGGAAGGTCCCAGGAACCAGGGATTGACAGGAACAGATTCCTGCACTCACCCACTGGATAGAAGCTGCAGCAGCCAGAGCAGCAGCCCTGGCTTGCCTAGACCAAGGGCCCTGAGTGAGTCCCTCTGAGGATGAGGAAGAGAAGGAGGAGGAGGTGGAGGAGGAGGAGGAGGAGGAGGAGGAGGAGGAGGAGGAAGAAGAAGAGGAGGAGGAGGAGGAGGAGCAGGAGGAGGAGGAGGGGCAGGAGGGCAGCTATCAGTAGGCAATGGGATTAATAGAGGCCTCCCTTACGGAGGCATGTGTCCAGGCAGGCACCCACCAATCCTCCGGGGCAGCTCAGGGCACCCAGGGACCTGGTGTGGGTATCTCTGGGGCGGGGACTGTCAGTCAGTCAGCAAGACTGTGTGTCAGTGCAAATGGTGGGACAGGGGCCTGGCGGACCTTGGTCCCCAGCCCTGGATCTCAGATGCCAGCCCCATGCCCAGACACACACCAATCTGCCCATAACCCCTTGGCCCGGCTGACCTGCACCTGCTTTGGCCTGGGGCTCTGGCTCTGGTGGCTGGCCACCACCCCTCAAGGTCAAGTTGAGAGTGGGGGTCATGGCTGCTGGTCAACTGGATGGGCGGGGTCCCCGTGGCCTAGCAACCACAGGAGCCCTCTGTGATGTCCTAGCCCCTGGCATTCTGTGCTGGCCACACTGGCACTGGGCAGCCCAACTGCCCTGCCACTCGGTCAGCCAGCAGCGCCCAGACGCCTGGGCCCTGACACAGAGGGACGGAAGGATGGGAAGCCAGTGCTGACCGACAAGGGACCTAAGGGCTGGCAGCCAAGAGAAGACAGGTGGAGTTGTGCCCGGGATCCAGGGAGCCCAGGCCAGAGCTGCCTGCATGCCTGCCTGCCCTCCTGGATGTCTGTATGTTGCCTTTGTCCAGGTAGGTTTCTCAGGTCCCCTCCACTCCTGTCCTCTCCTGTCCTCTCCTGTCCTCTCCTGCCCTCACCATCCTCTCCCCTCTCCTCTCCTCTGCACTTTGCTTCTCTCCTTTGTCTGTCTTCTCTTGCGGGTGCCCTGCTCAACAGCTCCAGCACTTGTGATGGTTCTCCAGTGACAGCTGTTCGCAACCCCTTCCACCCCCTCCCTGCCCCAGAGGTGACCCAACTCACAGATCTCCAGCTCACCACACCCACACCCCCCAACACATTCCCTGGTTCAGCCCCTCTGCCCTATTCAGCCGAACTCGCCCCTTTGCAACCTACCTATGCATCCTGGTTTGTCTTCACCATTCAAGGAGAGATCTCCTTTTGTACTTAGCTTGGTTGACTGGTGGATGGATGGATGGATGGATGGATGGATGGCTGGCTGGATGGATGGATGCATGGATGGATGGATGGATGGATGTATAGATTGATGGGTGGATGGATGGATGCATGGATAGCTCAATGTATTGGTTTTGTAGAGGCAGAGTACCATCTAGGGGTACTTGAGACCGCTGGTGTCAGAGCCAGAGTCTATGTCAAATGTAAAACATTAATTCATCAATAACAAAAATGAATAAGCACTTAATAAATAAATAAATAAATAAATAAATAAATATAAAAACTGGGTTAAAAAATACATGGCGTCTTTGCCTTTCTGCATATGCTATGCTATGAGGATCTTAACAAGGAAAGCATTGTCCTGAGTAGCCCCATTGAAGTAGTGGAATATTTCCTTTTCCTTTTTCTTTTTTTACTTTCAATTTTCTTGATTATTTACTGGAATAAATAGACAGGAATTGAGAGGGAAGGGAGGGATAGAGAGTTTGTGACACAGAGAGAGTCACCTGTAGCATTTCTGCACCACTTGTAAAGACTTCCCCCGGCAGGTGGGGACCAGGGTCTTGAAGCCCAGTCCCCCTGCATTGTAACATGAGTGCTTAACTGGGTGTGGCACCACCTGGTACCCTTGATGGGACACTTTTTTTTTAGCAATGAAAAGAAATTCTCGTGGCAAGGTAATAAATAAATGAAGAAATAAACAAAAGTGCATTTACATTAACTCTGGAAGCACACAGGGACATATACATCTCTGTTACCTGTATTACTTATTCGTTGATTGATTGATTGATTGCCTCAAGGGGTTATTGCCTCAGCTCAGTGCCTGCGCCACAAATAATCCACAGCCCCTGCACTCTTTTATTCCCCTTTCGCTGCCCTTGTTGCTTGGTCACTGTGGTGGTTATTGTTGTGGTTGTTGTTGTTGTTTTGACCTTGCATCAGACACAGAGAAAAGGAGAGAGCAGGGGAAATACAGAGTGGGAGAGAAAGATAGAGCCCCTAAAGACCAGCTTCACACCCTGTAAAGCGACTCCCCTGCAGGTGGGGGTCTGGGCACCAGACCCCAGACCCTTCCACCTGTCCCCTCTTTTCGAGAGCGCCACAAGGCCTTAACCCTCTGACATACAGCCAAACCTCCCTGGATTTACTTTTGAAGGCAATATGACCTGCCTCGTTTAAAATCTCCTTATCCTGAGGGTCAGTCCTGGAGACAGTGTCATGACACGACACACGGAGATCTCTGGTATCAGAGAGCACCTGGAACAGCAGCTGGGGCTCTAGTGCCAGGGCAGGAGTAAACTCCCCATCCACCGTCCACGGAGTCCACCTGCCTGCATTTTGGTCCTTTTCCCTCCAAAAAAGATCTTTCCCTTTTTCCACTGAGAAACAAGCAGCAGACAGGTTACCCAGGCAGGGGGAAAAATAATAAATAAAAAACCTTTTTTTTTTTTTTTTACCCGTAGCGAATGACCATCTTCTGGGAAGTACAGGTTTTGAACCTGAAAACCCTGTCTTTCTGTGTCCTAGTCCACAGAAAGAGCCACTAGCCCAGCCAGATCTCACTCTCAGATGGAGTGTTTTTGCCAGTCAAAAGTCTGCACAGCGCACTAGGGATTGGGCGGCCTGAGAACCAAATGTTACATTGTAGATGGACTGTTTGCAGTTCTTGCTCCCCAGGACATTGGACTTTCTCAACTCCCTCCCCTACAGCATGCAAAAAAGGTTCTTGACCAACCATAGAGCAAATGGAGTAGGGGCGAGTGGAGCTTGTTGCATGTCTGTGCTGCTCATGCCCAGGTGTCTGTGGGGGGCCGTGGCAGAGGCTGTAAGGGGGCTAGGGGGCAGAAGGAGACTGTTTCAGAGGCAGGCTGCAGGCACGGGAGCCCGTGAGTGTGTGCAGGGCAGTGTGTGTGGGTGTGGTGGCAGGGGGTTAGGGCAGGTCCCCCTGCTGGACGGTGAGATGGCAGCTGGGCTGGCTCTGGGCCCCCAGGGCTGAAGCGCAGAAGCAGGGTGGCAGTAAAGTAGTGCAGGGAGGCACACAGTAGATGTTAGTTGGGGAGCCTGGGGAGAGAGGGCAAGGGGAAAGGGGGCATCCTTGTGGAGGGGTCTGGAGTAGAGAGTGGGGGGAGCTGGAGGCGTGGAAGGTCCCAGGAACCAGGGATTGACAGGAACAGATTCCTGCACCCACCCACTGGATAGAAGCTGCAGCAGCCAGAGCAGCAGCCCTGGCTTGCCTAGACCAAGGGCCCTGAGTGAGTCCCTCTGAGGATGAGGAAGAGAAGGAGGAGGAGGTGGAGGAGGAGGAGGAGGAGGAGGAGGAGGAGGAGGAGGAGGAAGAAGAAGAGGAGGAGGAGGAGGAGGAGCAGGAGGAGGAGGAGGGGCAGGAGGGCAGCTATCAGTAGGCAATGGGATTAATAGAGGCCTCCCTTACGGAGGCATGTGTCCAGGCAGGCACCCACCAATCCTCCGGGGCAGCTCAGGGCACCCAGGGACCTGGTGTGGGTATCTCTGGGGCGGGGACTGTCAGTCAGTCAGCAAGACTGTGTGTCAGTGCAAATGGTGGGACAGGGGCCTGGCGGACCTTGGTCCCCAGCCCTGGATCTCAGATGCCAGCCCCATGCCCAGACACACACCAATCTGCCCATAACCCCTTGGCCCGGCTGACCTGCACCTGCTTTGGCCTGGGGCTCTGTCTGGCTCTGGTGGCTGGCCACCACCCCTCAAGGTCAAGTTGAGAGTGGGGGTCATGGCTGCTGGTCAACTGGATGGGCGGGGTCCCCGTGGCCTAGCAACCACAGGAGCCCTCTGTGATGTCCTAGCCCCTGGCATTCTGTGCTGGCCACACTGGCACTGGGCAGCCCAACTGCCCTGCCACTCGGTCAGCCAGCAGCGCCCAGACGCCTGGGCCCTGACACAGAGGGACGGAAGGATGGGAAGCCAGTGCTGACCGACAAGGGACCTAAGGGCTGGCAGCCAAGAGAAGACAGGTGGAGTTGTGCCCGGGATCCAGGGAGCCCAGGCCAGAGCTGCCTGCATGCCTGCCTGCCCTCCTGGATGTCTGTATGTTGCCTTTGTCCAGGTAGGTTTCTCAGGTCCCCTCCACTCCTGTCCTCTCCTGTCCTCTCCTGTCCTCTCCTGCCCTCACCATCCTCTCCCCTCTCCTCTCCTCTGCACTTTGCTTCTCTCCTTTGTCTGTCTTCTCTTGCGGGTGCCCTGCTCAACAGCTCCAGCACTTGTGATGGTTCTCCAGTGACAGCTGTTCGCAACCCCTTCCACCCCCTCCCTGCCCCAGAGGTGACCCAACTCACAGATCTCCAGCTCACCACACCCACACCCCCCAACACATTCCCTGGTTCAGCCCCTCTGCCCTATTCAGCCGAACTCGCCCCTTTGCAACCTACCTATGCATCCTGGTTTGTCTTCACCATTCAAGGAGAGATCTCCTTTTGTACTTAGCTTGGTTGACTGGTGGATGGATGGATGGATGGATGGATGGATGGCTGGCTGGATGGATGGATGCATGGATGGATGGATGGATGGATGTATAGATTGATGGGTGGATGGATGGATGCATGGATAGCTCAATGTATTGGTTTTGTAGAGGCAGAGTACCATCTAGGGGTACTTGAGACCGCTGGTGTCAGAGCCAGAGTCTATGTCAAATGTAAAACATTAATTCATCAATAACAAAAATGAATAAGCACTTAATAAATAAATAAATAAATAAATAAATAAATATAAAAACTGGGTTAAAAAATACATGGCGTCTTTGCCTTTCTGCATATGCTATGCTATGAGGATCTTAACAAGGAAAGCATTGTCCTGAGTAGCCCCATTGAAGTAGTGGAATATTTCCTTTTCCTTTTTCTTTTTTTACTTTCAATTTTCTTGATTATTTACTGGAATAAATAGACAGGAATTGAGAGGGAAGGGAGGGATAGAGAGTTTGTGACACAGAGAGAGTCACCTGTAGCATTTCTGCACCACTTGTAAAGACTTCCCCCGGCAGGTGGGGACCAGGGTCTTGAAGCCCAGTCCCCCTGCATTGTAACATGAGTGCTTAACTGGGTGTGGCACCACCTGGTACCCTTGATGGGACACTTTTTTTTTAGCAATGAAAAGAAATTCTCGTGGCAAGGTAATAAATAAATGAAGAAATAAACAAAAGTGCATTTACATTAACTCTGGAAGCACACAGGGACATATACATCTCTGTTACCTGTATTACTTATTCGTTGATTGATTGATTGATTGCCTCAAGGGGTTATTGCCTCAGCTCAGTGCCTGCGCCACAAATAATCCACAGCCCCTGCACTCTTTTATTCCCCTTTCGCTGCCCTTGTTGCTTGGTCACTGTGGTGGTTATTGTTGTGGTTGTTGTTGTTGTTTTGACCTTGCATCAGACACAGAGAAAAGGAGAGAGCAGGGGAAATACAGAGTGGGAGAGAAAGATAGAGCCCCTAAAGACCAGCTTCACACCCTGTAAAGCGACTCCCCTGCAGGTGGGGGTCTGGGCACCAGACCCCAGACCCTTCCACCTGTCCCCTCTTTTCGAGAGCGCCACAAGGCCTTAACCCTCTGACATACAGCCAAACCTCCCTGGATTTACTTTTGAAGGCAATATGACCTGCCTCGTTTAAAATCTCCTTATCCTGAGGGTCAGTCCTGGAGACAGTGTCATGACACGACACACGGAGATCTCTGGTATCAGAGAGCACCTGGAACAGCAGCTGGGGCTCTAGTGCCAGGGCAGGAGTAAACTCCCCATCCACCGTCCACGGAGTCCACCTGCCTGCATTTTGGTCCTTTTCCCTCCAAAAAAGATCTTTCCCTTTTTCCACTGAGAAACAAGCAGCAGACAGGTTACCCAGGCAGGGGGAAAAATAATAAATAAAAAACCTTTTTTTTTTTTTTTTTTACCCGTAGCGAATGACCATCTTCTGGGAAGTACAGGTTTTGAACCTGAAAACCCTGTCTTTCTGTGTCCTAGTCCACAGAAAGAGCCACTAGCCCAGCCAGATCTCACTCTCAGATGGAGTGTTTTTGCCAGTCAAAAGTCTGCACAGCGCACTAGGGATTGGGCGGCCTGAGAACCAAATGTTACATTGTAGATGGACTGTTTGCAGTTCTTGCTCCCCAGGACATTGGACTTTCTCAACTCCCTCCCCTACAGCATGCAAAAAAGGTTCTTGACCAACCATAGAGCAAATGGAGTAGGGGCGAGTGGAGCTTGTTGCATGTCTGTGCTGCTCATGCCCAGGTGTCTGTGGGGGGCCGTGGCAGAGGCTGTAAGGGGGCTAGGGGGCAGAAGGAGACTGTTTCAGAGGCAGGCTGCAGGCACGGGAGCCCGTGAGTGTGTGCAGGGCAGTGTGTGTGGGTGTGGTGGCAGGGGGTTAGGGCAGGTCCCCCTGCTGGACGGTGAGATGGCAGCTGGGCTGGCTCTGGGCCCCCAGGGCTGAAGCGCAGAAGCAGGGTGGCAGTAAAGTAGTGCAGGGAGGCACACAGTAGATGTTAGTTGGGGAGCCTGGGGAGAGAGGGCAAGGGGAAAGGGGGCATCCTTGTGGAGGGGTCTGGAGTAGAGAGTGGGGGGAGCTGGAGGCGTGGAAGGTCCCAGGAACCAGGGATTGACAGGAACAGATTCCTGCACCCACCCACTGGATAGAAGCTGCAGCAGCCAGAGCAGCAGCCCTGGCTTGCCTAGACCAAGGGCCCTGAGTGAGTCCCTCTGAGGATGAGGAAGAGAAGGAGGAGGAGGTGGAGGAGGAGGAGGAGGAGGAGGAGGAGGAGGAGGAGGAGGAGAAGAAGAGAGGAGGAGGAGGAGGAGCAGGAGGAGGAGGAGGGGCAGGAGGGCAGCTATCAGTAGGCAATGGGATTAATAGAGGCCTCCCTTACGGAGGCATGTGTCCAGGCAGGCACCCACCAATCCTCCGGGGCAGCTCAGGGCACCCAGGGACCTGGTGTGGGTATCTCTGGGGCGGGGACTGTCAGTCAGTCAGCAAGACTGTGTGTCAGTGCAAATGGTGGGACAGGGGCCTGGCGGACCTTGGTCCCCAGCCCTGGATCTCAGATGCCAGCCCCATGCCCAGACACACACCAATCTGCCCATAACCCCTTGGCCCGGCTGACCTGCACCTGCTTTGGCCTGGGGCTCTGGCTCTGGTGGCTGGCCACCACCCCTCAAGGTCAAGTTGAGAGTGGGGGTCATGGCTGCTGGTCAACTGGATGGGCGGGGTCCCCGTGGCCTAGCAACCACAGGAGCCCTCTGTGATGTCCTAGCCCCTGGCATTCTGTGCTGGCCACACTGGCACTGGGCAGCCCAACTGCCCTGCCACTCGGTCAGCCAGCAGCGCCCAGACGCCTGGGCCCTGACACAGAGGGACGGAAGGATGGGAAGCCAGTGCTGACCGACAAGGGACCTAAGGGCTGGCAGCCAAGAGAAGACAGGTGGAGTTGTGCCCGGGATCCAGGGAGCCCAGGCCAGAGCTGCCTGCATGCCTGCCTGCCCTCCTGGATGTCTGTATGTTGCCTTTGTCCAGGTAGGTTTCTCAGGTCCCCTCCACTCCTGTCCTCTCCTGTCCTCTCCTGTCCTCTCCTGCCCTCACCATCCTCTCCCCTCTCCTCTCCTCTGCACTTTGCTTCTCTCCTTTGTCTGTCTTCTCTTGCGGGTGCCCTGCTCAACAGCTCCAGCACTTGTGATGGTTCTCCAGTGACAGCTGTTCGCAACCCCTTCCACCCCCTCCCTGCCCCAGAGGTGACCCAACTCACAGATCTCCAGCTCACCACACCCACACCCCCCAACACATTCCCTGGTTCAGCCCCTCTGCCCTATTCAGCCGAACTCGCCCCTTTGCAACCTACCTATGCATCCTGGTTTGTCTTCACCATTCAAGGAGAGATCTCCTTTTGTACTTAGCTTGGTTGACTGGTGGATGGATGGATGGATGGATGGATGGATGGATGGCTGGCTGGATGGATGGATGCATGGATGGATGGATGGATGGATGTATAGATTGATGGGTGGATGGATGGATGCATGGATAGCTCAATGTATTGGTTTTGTAGAGGCAGAGTACCATCTAGGGGTACTTGAGACCGCTGTGTCAGAGCCAGAGTCTATGTCAAATGTAAAACATTAATTCATCAATAACAAAAATGAATAAGCACTTAATAAATAAATAAATAAATATAAAAACTGGGTTAAAAAATACATGGCGTCTTTGCCTTTCTGCATATGCTATGCTATGAGGATCTTAACAAGGAAAGCATTGTCCTGAGTAGCCCCATTGAAGTAGTGGAATATTTCCTTTTCCTTTTTCTTTTTTTACTTTCAATTTTCTTGATTATTTACTGGAATAAATAGACAGGAATTGAGAGGGAAGGGAGGGATAGAGAGTTTGTGACACAGAGAGAGTCACCTGTAGCATTTCTGCACCACTTGTAAAGACTTCCCCCGGCAGGTGGGGACCAGGGTCTTGAAGCCCAGTCCCCCTGCATTGTAACATGAGTGCTTAACTGGGTGTGGCACCACCTGGTACCCTTGATGGGACACTTTTTTTTTAGCAATGAAAAGAAATTCTCGTGGCAAGGTAATAAATAAATGAAGAAATAAACAAAAGTGCATTTACATTAACTCTGGAAGCACACAGGGACATATACATCTCTGTTACCTGTATTACTTATTCGTTGATTGATTGATTGATTGCCTCAAGGGGTTATTGCCTCAGCTCAGTGCCTGCACCACAAATAATCCACAGCCCCTGCACTCTTTTATTCCCCTTTCGCTGCCCTTGTTGCTTGGTCACTGTGGTGGTTATTGTTGTGGTTGTTGTTGTTGTTTTGACCTTGCATCAGACACAGAGAAAAGGAGAGAGCAGGGGAAATACAGAGTGGGAGAGAAAGATAGAGCCCCTAAAGACCAGCTTCACACCCTGTAAAGCGACTCCCCTGCAGGTGGGGGTCTGGGCACCAGACCCCAGACCCTTCCACCTGTCCCCTCTTTTCGAGAGCGCCACAAGGCCTTAACCCTCTGACATACAGCCAAACCTCCCTGGATTTACTTTTGAAGGCAATATGACCTGCCTCGTTTAAAATCTCCTTATCCTGAGGGTCAGTCCTGGAGACAGTGTCATGACACGACACACGGAGATCTCTGGTATCAGAGAGCACCTGGAACAGCAGCTGGGGCTCTAGTGCCAGGGCAGGAGTAAACTCCCCATCCACCGTCCACGGAGTCCACCTGCCTGCATTTTGGTCCTTTTCCCTCCAAAAAAGATCTTTCCCTTTTTCCACTGAGAAACAAGCAGCAGACAGGTTACCCAGGCAGGGGGAAAAATAATAAATAAAAAACCTTTTTTTTTTTTTTTTTTTTTTACCCGTAGCGAATGACCATCTTCTGGGAAGTACAGGTTTTGAACCTGAAAACCCTGTCTTTCTGTGTCCTAGTCCACAGAAAGAGCCACTAGCCCAGCCAGATCTCACTCTCAGATGGAGTGTTTTTGCCAGTCAAAAGTCTGCACAGCGCACTAGGGATTGGGCGGCCTGAGAACCAAATGTTACATTGTAGATGGACTGTTTGCAGTTCTTGCTCCCCAGGACATTGGACTTTCTCAACTCCCTCCCCTACAGCATGCAAAAAAGGTTCTTGACCAACCATAGAGCAAATGGAGTAGGGGCGAGTGGAGCTTGTTGCATGTCTGTGCTGCTCATGCCCAGGTGTCTGTGGGGGGCCGTGGCAGAGGCTGTAAGGGGGCTAGGGGGCAGAAGGAGACTGTTTCAGAGGCAGGCTGCAGGCACGGGAGCCCGTGAGTGTGTGCAGGGCAGTGTGTGTGGGTGTGGTGGCAGGGGGTTAGGGCAGGTCCCCCTGCTGGACGGTGAGATGGCAGCTGGGCTGGCTCTGGGCCCCCAGGGCTGAAGCGCAGAAGCAGGGTGGCAGTAAAGTAGTGCAGGGAGGCACACAGTAGATGTTAGTTGGGGAGCCTGGGGAGAGAGGGCAAGGGGAAAGGGGGCATCCTTGTGGAGGGGTCTGGAGTAGAGAGTGGGGGGAGCTGGAGGCGTGGAAGGTCCCAGGAACCAGGGATTGACAGGAACAGATTCCTGCACCCACCCACTGGATAGAAGCTGCAGCAGCCAGAGCAGCAGCCCTGGCTTGCCTAGACCAAGGGCCCTGAGTGAGTCCCTCTGAGGATGAGGAAGAGAAGGAGGAGGAGGTGGAGGAGGAGGAGGAGGAGGAGGAGGAGGAGGAGGAGGAAGAAGAGGAGGAGGAGGAGCAGGAGGAGGAGGAGGGGCAGGAGGGCAGCTATCAGTAGGCAATGGGATTAATAGAGGCCTCCCTTACGGAGGCATGTGTCCAGGCAGGCACCCACCAATCCTCCGGGCCAGCTCAGGGCACCCAGGGACCTGGTGTGGGTATCTCTGGGGCGGGGACTGTCAGTCAGTCAGCAAGACTGTGTGTCAGTGCAAATGGTGGGACAGGGGCCTGGCGGACCTTGGTCCCCAGCCCTGGATCTCAGATGCCAGCCCCATGCCCAGACACACACCAATCTGCCCATAACCCCTTGGCCTGGCTGACCTGCACCTGCTTTGGCCTGGGGCTCTGGCTCTGGTGGCTGGCCACCACCCCTCAAGGTCAAGTTGAGAGTGGGGGTCATGGCTGCTGGTCAACTGGATGGGCGGGGTCCCCGTGGCCTAGCAACCACAGGAGCCCTCTGTGATGTCCTAGCCCCTGGCATTCTGTGCTGGCCACACTGGCACTGGGCAGCCCAACTGCCCTGCCACTCGGTCAGCCAGCAGCGCCCAGACGCCTGGGCCCTGACACAGAGGGACGGAAGGATGGGAAGCCAGTGCTGACCGACAAGGGACCTAAGGGCTGGCAGCCAAGAGAAGACAGGTGGAGTTGTGCCCGGGATCCAGGGAGCCCAGGCCAGAGCTGCCTGCATGCCTGCCTGCCCTCCTGGATGTCTGTATGTTGCCTTTGTCCAGGTAGGTTTCTCAGGTCCCCTCCACTCCTGTCCTCTCCTGTCCTCTCCTGTCCTCTCCTGCCCTCACCATCCTCTCCCCTCTCCTCTCCTCTGCACTTTGCTTCTCTCCTTTGTCTGTCTTCTCTTGCGGGTGCCCTGCTCAACAGCTCCAGCACTTGTGATGGTTCTCCAGTGACAGCTGTTTGCAACCCCTTCCACCCCCTCCCTGCCCCAGAGGTGACCCAACTCACAGATCTCCAGCTCACCACACCCACACCCCCCAACACATTCCCTGGTTCAGCCCCTCTGCCCTATTCAGCCGAACTCGCCCCTTTGCAACCTACCTATGCATCCTGGTTTGTCTTCACCATTCAAGGAGAGATCTCCTTTTGTACTTAGCTTGGTTGACTGGTGGATGGATGGATGGATGGATGGATGGATGGATGGCTGGCTGGCTGGCTGGATGGATGGATGCATGGATGGATGGATGGATGGATGTATAGATTGATGGGTGGATGGATGGATGCATGGATAGCTCAATGTATTGGTTTTGTAGAGGCAGAGTACCATCTAGGGGTACTTGAGACCGCTGGTGTCAGAGCCAGAGTCTATGTCAAATGTAAAACATTAATTCATCAATAACAAAAATGAATAAGCACTTAATAAATAAATAAATAAATATAAAAACTGGGTTAAAAAATACATGGCGTCTTTGCCTTTCTGCATATGCTATGCTATGAGGATCTTAACAAGGAAAGCATTGTCCTGAGTAGCCCCATTGAAGTAGTGGAATATTTCCTTTTCCTTTTTCTTTTTTTACTTTCAATTTTCTTGATTATTTACTGGAATAAATAGACAGGAATTGAGAGGGAAGGGAGGGATAGAGAGTTTGTGACACAGAGAGAGTCACCTGTAGCATTTCTGCACCACTTGTAAAGACTTCCCCCGGCAGGTGGGGACCAGGGTCTTGAAGCCCAGTCCCCCTGCATTGTAACATGAGTGCTTAACTGGGTGTGGCACCACCTGGTACCCTTGATGGGACACTTTTTTTTTACCAATGAAAAGAAATTCTCGTGGCAAGGTAATAAATAAATGAAGAAATAAACAAAAGTGCATTTACATTAACTCTGGAAGCACACAGGGACATATACATCTCTGTTACCTGTATTACTTATTCGTTGATTGATTGATTGATTGCCTCAAGGGGTTATTGCCTCAGCTCAGTGCCTGCGCCACAAATAATCCACAGCCCCTGCACTCTTTTATTCCCCTTTCGCTGCCCTTGTTGCTTGGTCACTGTGGTGGTTATTGTTGTGGTTGTTGTTGTTGTTTTGACCTTGCATCAGACACAGAGAAAAGGAGAGAGCAGGGGAAATACAGAGTGGGAGAGAAAGATAGAGCCCCTAAAGACCAGCTTCACACCCTGTAAAGCGACTCCCCTGCAGGTGGGGGTCTGGGCACCAGACCCCAGACCCTTCCACCTGTCCCCTCTTTTCGAGAGCGCCACAAGGCCTTAACCCTCTGACATACAGCCAAACCTCCCTGGATTTACTTTTGAAGGCAATATGACCTGCCTCGTTTAAAATCTCCTTATCCTGAGGGTCAGTCCTGGAGACAGTGTCATGACACGACACACGGAGATCTCTGGTATCAGAGAGCACCTGGAACAGCAGCTGGGGCTCTAGTGCCAGGGCAGGAGTAAACTCCCCATCCACCGTCCACGGAGTCCACCTGCCTGCATTTTGGTCCTTTTCCCTCCAAAAAAGATCTTTCCCTTTTTCCACTGAGAAACAAGCAGCAGACAGGTTACCCAGGCAGGGGGAAAAATAATAAATAAAAAACCTTTTTTTTTTTTTTTTTTTTTTTTTTTTTACCCGTAGCGAATGACCATCTTCTGGGAAGTACAGGTTTTGAACCTGAAAACCCTGTCTTTCTGTGTCCTAGTCCACAGAAAGAGCCACTAGCCCAGCCAGATCTCACTCTCAGATGGAGTGTTTTTGCCAGTCAAAAGTCTGCACAGCGCACTAGGGATTGGGCGGCCTGAGAACCAAATGTTACATTGTAGATGGACTGTTTGCAGTTCTTGCTCCCCAGGACATTGGACTTTCTCAACTCCCTCCCCTACAGCATGCAAAAAAGGTTCTTGACCAACCATAGAGCAAATGGAGTAGGGGCGAGTGGAGCTTGTTGCATGTCTGTGCTGCTCATGCCCAGGTGTCTGTGGGGGGCCGTGGCAGAGGCTGTAAGGGGGCTAGGGGGCAGAAGAAGACTGTTTCAGAGGCAGGCTGCAGGCACGGGAGCCCGTGAGTGTGTGCAGGGCAGTGTGTGTGGGTGTGGTGGCAGGGGGTTAGGGCAGGTCCCCCTGCTGGACGGTGAGATGGCAGCTGGGCTGGCTCTGGGCCCCCAGGGCTGAAGCGCAGAAGCAGGGTGGCAGTAAAGTAGTGCAGGGAGGCACACAGTAGATGTTAGTTGGGGAGCCTGGGGAGAGAGGGCAAGGGGAAAGGGGGCATCCTTGTGGAGGGGTCTGGAGTAGAGAGTGGGGGGAGCTGGAGGCGTGGAAGGTCCCAGGAACCAGGGATTGACAGGAACAGATTCCTGCACCCACCCACTGGATAGAAGCTGCAGCAGCCAGAGCAGCAGCCCTGGCTTGCCTAGACCAAGGGCCCTGAGTGAGTCCCTCTGAGGATGAGGAAGAGAAGGAGGAGGAGGTGGAGGAGGAGGAGGAGGAGGAGGAGGAGGAGGAGGAGGAGGAGGAAGAGGAGGAGGAGGAGGAGGAGCAGGAGGAGGAGGAGGGGCAGGAGGGCAGCTATCAGTAGGCAATGGGATTAATAGAGGCCTCCCTTACGGAGGCATGTGTCCAGGCAGGCACCCACCAATCCTCCGGGGCAGCTCAGGGCACCCAGGGACCTGGTGTGGGTATCTCTGGGGCGGGGACTGTCAGTCAGTCAGCAAGACTGTGTGTCAGTGCAAATGGTGGGACAGGGGCCTGGCGGACCTTGGTCCCCAGCCCTGGATCTCAGATGCCAGCCCCATGCCCAGACACACACCAATCTGCCCATAACCCCTTGGCCCGGCTGACCTGCACCTGCTTTGGCCTGGGGCTCTGGCTCTGGTGGCTGGCCACCACCCCTCAAGGTCAAGTTGAGAGTGGGGGTCATGGCTGCTGGTCAACTGGATGGGCGGGGTCCCCGTGGCCTAGCAACCACAGGAGCCCTCTGTGATGTCCTAGCCCCTGGCATTCTGTGCTGGCCACACTGGCACTGGGCAGCCCAACTGCCCTGCCACTCGGTCAGCCAGCAGCGCCCAGACGCCTGGGCCCTGACACAGAGGGACGGAAGGATGGGAAGCCAGTGCTGACCGACAAGGGACCTAAGGGCTGGCAGCCAAGAGAAGACAGGTGGAGTTGTGCCCGGGATCCAGGGAGCCCAGGCCAGAGCTGCCTGCATGCCTGCCTGCCCTCCTGGATGTCTGTATGTTGCCTTTGTCCAGGTAGGTTTCTCAGGTCCCCTCCACTCCTGTCCTCTCCTGTCCTCTCCTGTCCTCTCCTGCCCTCACCATCCTCTCCCCTCTCCTCTCCTCTGCACTTTGCTTCTCTCCTTTGTCTGTCTTCTCTTGCGGGTGCCCTGCTCAACAGCTCCAGCACTTGTGATGGTTCTCCAGTGACAGCTGTTCGCAACCCCTTCCACCCCCTCCCTGCCCCAGAGGTGACCCAACTCACAGATCTCCAGCTCACCACACCCACACCCCCCAACACATTCCCTGGTTCAGCCCCTCTGCCCTATTCAGCCGAACTCGCCCCTTTGCAACCTACCTATGCATCCTGGTTTGTCTTCACCATTCAAGGAGAGATCTCCTTTTGTACTTAGCTTGGTTGACTGGTGGATGGATGGATGGATGGATGGATGGATGGATGGATGGATGGATGGCTGGCTGGATGGATGGATGCATGGATGGATGGATGGATGGATGTATAGATTGATGGGTGGATGGATGGATGCATGGATAGCTCAATGTATTGGTTTTGTAGAGGCAGAGTACCATCTAGGGGTACTTGAGACCGCTGGTGTCAGAGCCAGAGTCTATGTCAAATGTAAAACATTAATTCATCAATAACAAAAATGAATAAGCACTTAATAAATAAATAAATAAATATAAAAACTGGGTTAAAAAATACATGGCGTCTTTGCCTTTCTGCATATGCTATGCTATGAGGATCTTAACAAGGAAAGCATTGTCCTGAGTAGCCCCATTGAAGTAGTGGAATATTTCCTTTTCCTTTTTCTTTTTTTACTTTCAATTTTCTTGATTATTTACTGGAATAAATAGACAGGAATTGAGAGGGAAGGGAGGGATAGAGAGTTTGTGACACAGAGAGAGTCACCTGTAGCATTTCTGCACCACTTGTAAAGACTTCCCCCGGCAGGTGGGGACCAGGGTCTTGAAGCCCAGTCCCCCTGCATTGTAACATGAGTGCTTAACTGGGTGTGGCACCACCTGGTACCCTTGATGGGACACTTTTTTTTTTAGCAATGAAAAGAAATTCTCGTGGCAAGGTAATAAATAAATGAAGAAATAAACAAAAGTGCATTTACATTAACTCTGGAAGCACACAGGGACATATACATCTCTGTTACCTGTATTACTTATTCGTTGATTGATTGATTGATTGCCTCAAGGGGTTATTGCCTCAGCTCAGTGCCTGCGCCACAAATAATCCACAGCCCCTGCACTCTTTTATTCCCCTTTCGCTGCCCTTGTTGCTTGGTCACTGTGGTGGTTATTGTTGTGGTTGTTGTTGTTGTTTTGACCTTGCATCAGACACAGAGAAAAGGAGAGAGCAGGGGAAATACAGAGTGGGAGAGAAAGATAGAGCCCCTAAAGACCAGCTTCACACCCTGTAAAGCGACTCCCCTGCAGGTGGGGGTCTGGGCACCAGACCCCAGACCCTTCCACCTGTCCCCTCTTTTCGAGAGCGCCACAAGGCCTTAACCCTCTGACATACAGCCAAACCTCCCTGGATTTACTTTTGAAGGCAATATGACCTGCCTCGTTTAAAATCTCCTTATCCTGAGGGTCAGTCCTGGAGACAGTGTCATGACACGACACACGGAGATCTCTGGTATCAGAGAGCACCTGGAACAGCAGCTGGGGCTCTAGTGCCAGGGCAGGAGTAAACTCCCCATCCACCGTCCACGGAGTCCACCTGCCTGCATTTTGGTCCTTTTCCCTCCAAAAAAGATCTTTCCCTTTTTCCACTGAGAAACAAGCAGCAGACAGGTTACCCAGGCAGGGGGAAAAATAATAAATAAAAAACCTTTTTTTTTTTTTTTTTTTTTTTTTTTTTTACCCGTAGCGAATGACCATCTTCTGGGAAGTACAGGTTTTGAACCTGAAAACCCTGTCTTTCTGTGTCCTAGTCCACAGAAAGAGCCACTAGCCCAGCCAGATCTCACTCTCAGATGGAGTGTTTTTGCCAGTCAAAAGTCTGCACAGCGCACTAGGGATTGGGCGGCCTGAGAACCAAATGTTACATTGTAGATGGACTGTTTGCAGTTCTTGCTCCCCAGGACATTGGACTTTCTCAACTCCCTCCCCTACAGCATGCAAAAAAGGTTCTTGACCAACCATAGAGCAAATGGAGTAGGGGCGAGTGGAGCTTGTTGCATGTCTGTGCTGCTCATGCCCAGGTGTCTGTGGGGGGCCGTGGCAGAGGCTGTAAGGGGGCTAGGGGGCAGAAGAAGACTGTTTCAGAGGCAGGCTGCAGGCACGGGAGCCCGTGAGTGTGTGCAGGGCAGTGTGTGTGGGTGTGGTGGCAGGGGGTTAGGGCAGGTCCCCCTGCTGGACGGTGAGATGGCAGCTGGGCTGGCTCTGGGCCCCCAGGGCTGAAGCGCAGAAGCAGGGTGGCAGTAAAGTAGTGCAGGGAGGCACACAGTAGATGTTAGTTGGGGAGCCTGGGGAGAGAGGGCAAGGGGAAAGGGGGCATCCTTGTGGAGGGGTCTGGAGTAGAGAGTGGGGGGAGCTGGAGGCGTGGAAGGTCCCAGGAACCAGGGATTGACAGGAACAGATTCCTGCACCCACCCACTGGATAGAAGCTGCAGCAGCCAGAGCAGCAGCCCTGGCTTGCCTAGACCAAGGGCCCTGAGTGAGTCCCTCTGAGGATGAGGAAGAGAAGGAGGAGGAGGTGGAGGAGGAGGAGGAGGAGGAGGAGGAGGAGGAGGAGGAGGAGGAAGAGGAGGAGGAGGAGGAGGAGCAGGAGGAGGAGGAGGGGCAGGAGGGCAGCTATCAGTAGGCAATGGGATTAATAGAGGCCTCCCTTACGGAGGCATGTGTCCAGGCAGGCACCCACCAATCCTCCGGGGCAGCTCAGGGCACCCAGGGACCTGGTGTGGGTATCTCTGGGGCGGGGACTGTCAGTCAGTCAGCAAGACTGTGTGTCAGTGCAAATGGTGGGACAGGGGCCTGGCGGACCTTGGTCCCCAGCCCTGGATCTCAGATGCCAGCCCCATGCCCAGACACACACCAATCTGCCCATAACCCCTTGGCCCGGCTGACCTGCACCTGCTTTGGCCTGGGGCTCTGGCTCTGGTGGCTGGCCACCACCCCTCAAGGTCAAGTTGAGAGTGGGGGTCATGGCTGCTGGTCAACTGGATGGGCGGGGTCCCCGTGGCCTAGCAACCACAGGAGCCCTCTGTGATGTCCTAGCCCCTGGCATTCTGTGCTGGCCACACTGGCACTGGGCAGCCCAACTGCCCTGCCACTCGGTCAGCCAGCAGCGCCCAGACGCCTGGGCCCTGACACAGAGGGACGGAAGGATGGGAAGCCAGTGCTGACCGACAAGGGACCTAAGGGCTGGCAGCCAAGAGAAGACAGGTGGAGTTGTGCCCGGGATCCAGGGAGCCCAGGCCAGAGCTGCCTGCATGCCTGCCTGCCCTCCTGGATGTCTGTATGTTGCCTTTGTCCAGGTAGGTTTCTCAGGTCCCCTCCACTCCTGTCCTCTCCTGTCCTCTCCTGTCCTCTCCTGCCCTCACCATCCTCTCCCCTCTCCTCTCCTCTGCACTTTGCTTCTCTCCTTTGTCTGTCTTCTCTTGCGGGTGCCCTGCTCAACAGCTCCAGCACTTGTGATGGTTCTCCAGTGACAGCTGTTCGCAACCCCTTCCACCCCCTCCCTGCCCCAGAGGTGACCCAACTCACAGATCTCCAGCTCACCACACCCACACCCCCCAACACATTCCCTGGTTCAGCCCCTCTGCCCTATTCAGCCGAACTCGCCCCTTTGCAACCTACCTATGCATCCTGGTTTGTCTTCACCATTCAAGGAGAGATCTCCTTTTGTACTTAGCTTGGTTGACTGGTGGATGGATGGATGGATGGATGGATGGATGGATGGATGGATGGATGGCTGGCTGGATGGATGGATGCATGGATGGATGGATGGATGGATGTATAGATTGATGGGTGGATGGATGGATGCATGGATAGCTCAATGTATTGGTTTTGTAGAGGCAGAGTACCATCTAGGGGTACTTGAGACCGCTGGTGTCAGAGCCAGAGTCTATGTCAAATGTAAAACATTAATTCATCAATAACAAAAATGAATAAGCACTTAATAAATAAATAAATAAATATAAAAACTGGGTTAAAAAATACATGGCGTCTTTGCCTTTCTGCATATGCTATGCTATGAGGATCTTAACAAGGAAAGCATTGTCCTGAGTAGCCCCATTGAAGTAGTGGAATATTTCCTTTTCCTTTTTCTTTTTTTACTTTCAATTTTCTTGATTATTTACTGGAATAAATAGACAGGAATTGAGAGGGAAGGGAGGGATAGAGAGTTTGTGACACAGAGAGAGTCACCTGTAGCATTTCTGCACCACTTGTAAAGACTTCCCCCGGCAGGTGGGGACCAGGGTCTTGAAGCCCAGTCCCCCTGCATTGTAACATGAGTGCTTAACTGGGTGTGGCACCACCTGGTACCCTTGATGGGACACTTTTTTTTTTAGCAATGAAAAGAAATTCTCGTGGCAAGGTAATAAATAAATGAAGAAATAAACAAAAGTGCATTTACATTAACTCTGGAAGCACACAGGGACATATACATCTCTGTTACCTGTATTACTTATTCGTTGATTGATTGATTGATTGCCTCAAGGGGTTATTGCCTCAGCTCAGTGCCTGCGCCACAAATAATCCACAGCCCCTGCACTCTTTTATTCCCCTTTCGCTGCCCTTGTTGCTTGGTCACTGTGGTGGTTATTGTTGTGGTTGTTGTTGTTGTTTTGACCTTGCATCAGACACAGAGAAAAGGAGAGAGCAGGGGAAATACAGAGTGGGAGAGAAAGATAGAGCCCCTAAAGACCAGCTTCACACCCTGTAAAGCGACTCCCCTGCAGGTGGGGGTCTGGGCACCAGACCCCAGACCCTTCCACCTGTCCCCTCTTTTCGAGAGCGCCACAAGGCCTTAACCCTCTGACATACAGCCAAACCTCCCTGGATTTACTTTTGAAGGCAATATGACCTGCCTCGTTTAAAATCTCCTTATCCTGAGGGTCAGTCCTGGAGACAGTGTCATGACACGACACACGGAGATCTCTGGTATCAGAGAGCACCTGGAACAGCAGCTGGGGCTCTAGTGCCAGGGCAGGAGTAAACTCCCCATCCACCGTCCACGGAGTCCACCTGCCTGCATTTTGGTCCTTTTCCCTCCAAAAAAGATCTTTCCCTTTTTCCACTGAGAAACAAGCAGCAGACAGGTTACCCAGGCAGGGGGAAAAATAATAAATAAAAAACCTTTTTTTTTTTTTTTTTTTTTTTTTTTTTACCCGTAGCGAATGACCATCTTCTGGGAAGTACAGGTTTTGAACCTGAAAACCCTGTCTTTCTGTGTCCTAGTCCACAGAAAGAGCCACTAGCCCAGCCAGATCTCACTCTCAGATGGAGTGTTTTTGCCAGTCAAAAGTCTGCACAGCGCACTAGGGATTGGGCGGCCTGAGAACCAAATGTTACATTGTAGATGGACTGTTTGCAGTTCTTGCTCCCCAGGACATTGGACTTTCTCAACTCCCTCCCCTACAGCATGCAAAAAAGGTTCTTGACCAACCATAGAGCAAATGGAGTAGGGGCGAGTGGAGCTTGTTGCATGTCTGTGCTGCTCATGCCCAGGTGTCTGTGGGGGGCCGTGGCAGAGGCTGTAAGGGGGCTAGGGGGCAGAAGGAGACTGTTTCAGAGGCAGGCTGCAGGCACGGGAGCCCGTGAGTGTGTGCAGGGCAGTGTGTGTGGGTGTGGTGGCAGGGGGTTAGGGCAGGTCCCCCTGCTGGACGGTGAGATGGCAGCTGGGCTGGCTCTGGGCCCCCAGGGCTGAAGCGCAGAAGCAGGGTGGCAGTAAAGTAGTGCAGGGAGGCACACAGTAGATGTTAGTTGGGGAGCCTGGGGAGAGAGGGCAAGGGGAAAGGGGGCATCCTTGTGGAGGGGTCTGGAGTAGAGAGTGGGGGGAGCTGGAGGCGTGGAAGGTCCCAGGAACCAGGGATTGACAGGAACAGATTCCTGCACCCACCCACTGGATAGAAGCTGCAGCAGCCAGAGCAGCAGCCCTGGCTTGCCTAGACCAAGGGCCCTGAGTGAGTCCCTCTGAGGATGAGGAAGAGAAGGAGGAGGAGGTGGAGGAGGAGGAGGAGGAGGAGGAGGAGGAGGAGGAGGAGGAGGAAGAAGAGGAGGAGGAGGAGCAGGAGGAGGAGGAGGGGCAGGAGGGCAGCTATCAGTAGGCAATGGGATTAATAGAGGCCTCCCTTACGGAGGCATGTGTCCAGGCAGGCACCCACCAATCCTCCGGGGCAGCTCAGGGCACCCAGGGACCTGGTGTGGGTATCTCTGGGGCGGGGACTGTCAGTCAGTCAGCAAGACTGTGTGTCAGTGCAAATGGTGGGACAGGGGCCTGGCGGACCTTGGTCCCCAGCCCTGGATCTCAGATGCCAGCCCCATGCCCAGACACACACCAATCTGCCCATAACCCCTTGGCCCGGCTGACCTGCACCTGCTTTGGCCTGGGGCTCTGGCTCTGGTGGCTGGCCACCACCCCTCAAGGTCAAGTTGAGAGTGGGGGTCATGGCTGCTGGTCAACTGGATGGGCGGGGTCCCCGTGGCCTAGCAACCACAGGAGCCCTCTGTGATGTCCTAGCCCCTGGCATTCTGTGCTGGCCACACTGGCACTGGGCAGCCCAACTGCCCTGCCACTCGGTCAGCCAGCAGCGCCCAGACGCCTGGGCCCTGACATAGAGGGACGGAAGGATGGGAAGCCAGTGCTGACCGACAAGGGACCTAAGGGCTGGCAGCCAAGAGAAGACAGGTGGAGTTGTGCCCGGGATCCAGGGAGCCCAGGCCAGAGCTGCCTGCATGCCTGCCTGCCCTCCTGGATGTCTGTATGTTGCCTTTGTCCAGGTAGGTTTCTCAGGTCCCCTCCACTCCTGTCCTCTCCTGTCCTCTCCTGTCCTCTCCTGCCCTCACCATCCTCTCCCCTCTCCTCTCCTCTGCACTTTGCTTCTCTCCTTTGTCTGTCTTCTCTTGCGGGTGCCCTGCTCAACAGCTCCAGCACTTGTGATGGTTCTCCAGTGACAGCTGTTCGCAACCCCTTCCACCCCCTCCCTGCCCCAGAGGTGACCCAACTCACAGATCTCCAGCTCACCACACCCACACCCCCCAACACATTCCCTGGTTCAGCCCCTCTGCCCTATTCAGCCGAACTCGCCCCTTTGCAACCTACCTATGCATCCTGGTTTGTCTTCACCATTCAAGGAGAGATCTCCTTTTGTACTTAGCTTGGTTGACTGGTGGATGGATGGATGGATGGATGGATGGATGGATGGATGGATGGCTGGCTGGATGGATGGATGCATGGATGGATGGATGGATGGATGTATAGATTGATGGGTGGATGGATGGATGCATGGATAGCTCAATGTATTGGTTTTGTAGAGGCAGAGTACCATCTAGGGGTACTTGAGACCGCTGGTGTCAGAGCCAGAGTCTATGTCAAATGTAAAACATTAATTCATCAATAACAAAAATGAATAAGCACTTAATAAATAAATAAATAAATATAAAAACTGGGTTAAAAAATACATGGCGTCTTTGCCTTTCTGCATATGCTATGCTATGAGGATCTTAACAAGGAAAGCATTGTCCTGAGTAGCCCCATTGAAGTAGTGGAATATTTCCTTTTCCTTTTTCTTTTTTTACTTTCAATTTTCTTGATTATTTACTGGAATAAATAGACAGGAATTGAGAGGGAAGGGAGGGATAGAGAGTTTGTGACACAGAGAGAGTCACCTGTAGCATTTCTGCACCACTTGTAAAGACTTCCCCCGGCAGGTGGGGACCAGGGTCTTGAAGCCCAGTCCCCCTGCATTGTAACATGAGTGCTTAACTGGGTGTGGCACCACCTGGTACCCTTGATGGGACACTTTTTTTTTAGCAATGAAAAGAAATTCTCGTGGCAAGGTAATAAATAAATGAAGAAATAAACAAAAGTGCATTTACATTAACTCTGGAAGCACACAGGGACATATACATCTCTGTTACCTGTATTACTTATTCGTTGATTGATTGATTGATTGCCTCAAGGGGTTATTGCCTCAGCTCAGTGCCTGCGCCACAAATAATCCACAGCCCCTGCACTCTTTTATTCCCCTTTCGCTGCCCTTGTTGCTTGGTCACTGTGGTGGTTATTGTTGTGGTTGTTGTTGTTGTTTTGACCTTGCATCAGACACAGAGAAAAGGAGAGAGCAGGGGAAATACAGAGTGGGAGAGAAAGATAGAGCCCCTAAAGACCAGCTTCACACCCTGTAAAGCGACTCCCCTGCAGGTGGGGGTCTGGGCACCAGACCCCAGACCCTTCCACCTGTCCCCTCTTTTCGAGAGCGCCACAAGGCCTTAACCCTCTGACATACAGCCAAACCTCCCTGGATTTACTTTTGAAGGCAATATGACCTGCCTCGTTTAAAATCTCCTTATCCTGAGGATCAGTCCTGGAGACAGTGTCATGACACGACACACGGAGATCTCTGGTATCAGAGAGCACCTGGAACAGCAGCTGGGGCTCTAGTGCCAGGGCAGGAGTAAACTCCCCATCCACCGTCCACGGAGTCCACCTGCCTGCATTTTGGTCCTTTTCCCTCCAAAAAAGATCTTTCCCTTTTTCCACTGAGAAACAAGCAGCAGACAGGTTACCCAGGCAGGGGGAAAAATAATAAATAAAAAACCTTTTTTTTTTTTTTTTTTTTTTTTTTTTTTACCCGTAGCGAATGACCATCTTCTGGGAAGTACAGGTTTTGAACCTGAAAACCCTGTCTTTCTGTGTCCTAGTCCACAGAAAGAGCCACTAGCCCAGCCAGATCTCACTCTCAGATGGAGTGTTTTTGCCAGTCAAAAGTCTGCACAGCGCACTAGGGATTGGGCGGCCTGAGAACCAAATGTTACATTGTAGATGGACTGTTTGCAGTTCTTGCTCCCCAGGACATTGGACTTTCTCAACTCCCTCCCCTACAGCATGCAAAAAAGGTTCTTGACCAACCATAGAGCAAATGGAGTAGGGGCGAGTGGAGCTTGTTGCATGTCTGTGCTGCTCATGCCCAGGTGTCTGTGGGGGGCCGTGGCAGAGGCTGTAAGGGGGCTAGGGGGCAGAAGGAGACTGTTTCAGAGGCAGGCTGCAGGCACGGGAGCCCGTGAGTGTGTGCAGGGCAGTGTGTGTGGGTGTGGTGGCAGGGGGTTAGGGCAGGTCCCCCTGCTGGACGGTGAGATGGCAGCTGGGCTGGCTCTGGGCCCCCAGGGCTGAAGCGCAGAAGCAGGGTGGCAGTAAAGTAGTGCAGGGAGGCACACAGTAGATGTTAGTTGGGGAGCCTGGGGAGAGAGGGCAAGGGGAAAGGGGGCATCCTTGTGGAGGGGTCTGGAGTAGAGAGTGGGGGGAGCTGGAGGCGTGGAAGGTCCCAGGAACCAGGGATTGACAGGAACAGATTCCTGCACCCACCCACTGGATAGAAGCTGCAGCAGCCAGAGCAGCAGCCCTGGCTTGCCTAGACCAAGGGCCCTGAGTGAGTCCCTCTGAGGATGAGGAAGAGAAGGAGGAGGAGGTGAGGAGGAGGAGGAGGAGGAGGAGGAGGAGGAGGAGGAGGAGGAAGAGGAGGAGGAGGAGGAGGAGCAGGAGGAGGAGGAGGGGCAGGAGGGCAGCTATCAGTAGGCAATGGGATTAATAGAGGCCTCCCTTACGGAGGCATGTGTCCAGGCAGGCACCCACCAATCCTCCGGGGCAGCTCAGGGCACCCAGGGACCTGGTGTGGGTATCTCTGGGGCGGGGACTGTCAGTCAGTCAGCAAGACTGTGTGTCAGTGCAAATGGTGGGACAGGGGCCTGGCGGACCTTGGTCCCCAGCCCTGGATCTCAGATGCCAGCCCCATGCCCAGACACACACCAATCTGCCCATAACCCCTTGGCCCGGCTGACCTGCACCTGCTTTGGCCTGGGGCTCTGGCTCTGGTGGCTGGCCACCACCCCTCAAGGTCAAGTTGAGAGTGGGTGTCATGGCTGCTGGTCAACTGGATGGGCGGGGTCCCCGTGGCCTAGCAACCACAGGAGCCCTCTGTGATGTCCTAGCCCCTGGCATTCTGTGCTGGCCACACTGGCACTGGGCAGCCCAACTGCCCTGCCACTCGGTCAGCCAGCAGCGCCCAGACGCCTGGGCCCTGACACAGAGGGACGGAAGGATGGGAAGCCAGTGCTGACCGACAAGGGACCTAAGGGCTGGCAGCCAAGAGAAGACAGGTGGAGTTGTGCCCGGGATCCAGGGAGCCCAGGCCAGAGCTGCCTGCATGCCTGCCTGCCCTCCTGGATGTCTGTATGTTGCCTTTGTCCAGGTAGGTTTCTCAGGTCCCCTCCACTCCTGTCCTCTCCTGTCCTCTCCTGTCCTCTCCTGCCCTCACCATCCTCTCCCCTCTCCTCTCCTCTGCACTTTGCTTCTCTCCTTTGTCTGTCTTCTCTTGCGGGTGCCCTGCTCAACAGCTCCAGCACTTGTGATGGTTCTCCAGTGACAGCTGTTCGCAACCCCTTCCACCCCCTCCCTGCCCCAGAGGTGACCCAACTCACAGATCTCCAGCTCACCACACCCACACCCCCCAACACATTCCCTGGTTCAGCCCCTCTGCCCTATTCAGCCGAACTCGCCCCTTTGCAACCTACCTATGCATCCTGGTTTGTCTTCACCATTCAAGGAGAGATCTCCTTTTGTACTTAGCTTGGTTGACTGGTGGATGGATGGATGGATG
Organism: Erinaceus europaeus; assembly: GCF_950295315.1. Classification (NCBI taxonomy): domain Eukaryota; kingdom Metazoa; phylum Chordata; class Mammalia; order Eulipotyphla; family Erinaceidae; genus Erinaceus; species Erinaceus europaeus. The sequence goes on along the minus strand of NW_026647561.1, from coordinate 2,245 downwards.
GATGGATGGATGGATGGATGGATGGCTGGATGGATGGATGCATGGATGGATGGATGGATGGATGTATAGATTGATGGGTGGATGGATGGATGCATGGATAGCTCAATGTATTGGTTTTGTAGAGGCAGAGTACCATCTAGGGGTACTTGAGACCGCTGGTGTCAGAGCCAGAGTCTATGTCAAATGTAAAACATTAATTCATCAATAACAAAAATGAATAAGCACTTAATAAATAAATAAATAAATATAAAAACTGGGTTAAAAAATACATGGCGTCTTTGCCTTTCTGCATATGCTATGCTATGAGGATCTTAACAAGGAAAGCATTGTCCTGAGTAGCCCCATTGAAGTAGTGGAATATTTCCTTTTCCTTTTTCTTTTTTTACTTTCAATTTTCTTGATTATTTACTGGAATAAATAGACAGGAATTGAGAGGGAAGGGAGGGATAGAGAGTTTGTGACACAGAGAGAGTCACCTGTAGCATTTCTGCACCACTTGTAAAGACTTCCCCCGGCAGGTGGGGACCAGGGTCTTGAAGCCCAGTCCCCCTGCATTGTAACATGAGTGCTTAACTGGGTGTGGCACCACCTGGTACCCTTGATGGGACACTTTTTTTTTAGCAATGAAAAGAAATTCTCGTGGCAAGGTAATAAATAAATGAAGAAATAAACAAAAGTGCATTTACATTAACTCTGGAAGCACACAGGGACATATACATCTCTGTTACCTGTATTACTTATTCGTTGATTGATTGATTGATTGCCTCAAGGGGTTATTGCCTCAGCTCAGTGCCTGCGCCACAAATAATCCACAGCCCCTGCACTCTTTTATTCCCCTTTCGCTGCCCTTGTTGCTTGGTCACTGTGGTGGTTATTGTTGTGGTTGTTGTTGTTGTTTTGACCTTGCATCAGACACAGAGAAAAGGAGAGAGCAGGGGAAATACAGAGTGGGAGAGAAAGATAGAGCCCCTAAAGACCAGCTTCACACCCTGTAAAGCGACTCCCCTGCAGGTGGGGGTCTGGGCACCAGACCCCAGACCCTTCCACCTGTCCCCTCTTTTCGAGAGCGCCACAAGGCCTTAACCCTCTGACATACAGCCAAACCTCCCTGGATTTACTTTTGAAGGCAATATGACCTGCCTCGTTTAAAATCTCCTTATCCTGAGGGTCAGTCCTGGAGACAGTGTCATGACACGACACACGGAGATCTCTGGTATCAGAGAGCACCTGGAACAGCAGCTGGGGCTCTAGTGCCAGGGCAGGAGTAAACTCCCCATCCACCGTCCACGGAGTCCACCTGCCTGCATTTTGGTCCTTTTCCCTCCAAAAAAGATCTTTCCCTTTTTCCACTGAGAAACAAGCAGCAGACAGGTTACCCAGGCAGGGGGAAAAATAATAAATAAAAAACCTTTTTTTTTTTTTTTTTTTTTTTTTTTTTTTACCCGTAGCGAATGACCATCTTCTGGGAAGTACAGGTTTTGAACCTGAAAACCCTGTCTTTCTGTGTCCTAGTCCACAGAAAGAGTCACTAGCCCAGCCAGATCTCACTCTCAGATGGAGTGTTTTTGCCAGTCAAAAGTCTGCACAGCGCACTAGGGATTGGGCGGCCTGAGAACCAAATGTTACATTGTAGATGGACTGTTTGCAGTTCTTGCTCCCCAGGACATTGGACTTTCTCAACTCCCTCCCCTACAGCATGCAAAAAAGGTTCTTGACCAACCATAGAGCAAATGGAGTAGGGGCGAGTGGAGCTTGTTGCATGTCTGTGCTGCTCATGCCCAGGTGTCTGTGGGGGGGCGTGGCAGAGGCTGTAAGGGGGCTAGGGGGCAGAAGGAGACTGTTTCAGAGGCAGGCTGCAGGCACGGGAGCCCGTGAGTGTGTGCAGGGCAGTGTGTGTGGGTGTGGTGGCAGGGGGTTAGGGCAGGTCCCCCTGCTGGACGGTGAGATGGCAGCTGGGCTGGCTCTGGGCCCCCAGGGCTGAAGCGCAGAAGCAGGGTGGCAGTAAAGTAGTGCAGGGAGGCACACAGTAGATGTTAGTTGGGGAGCCTGGGGAGAGAGGGCAAGGGGAAAGGGGGCATCCTTGTGGAGGGGTCTGGAGTAGAGAGTGGGGGGAGCTGGAGGCGTGGAAGGTCCCAGGAACCAGGGATTGACAGGAACAGATTCCTGCACCCACCCACTGGATAGAAGCTGCAGCAGCCAGAGCAGCAGCCCTGGCTTGCCTAGACCAAGGGCCCTGAGTGAGTCC
>NW_026647560.1:0-29951 GCF_950295315.1 Erinaceus europaeus | reverse complement strand
GTCCTCACACACTCTGGGGGTCCTTGTCCTCACACACTCTGGGGGTCCTTGTCCTCACACACTCTGGGGGTCCTTGTCATCACACACTCTGGGGGTCCTTGTCCTCACACACTCTGGGGGTCCTTGTCCTCACGCACTCTGGGGGTCCTTGTCCTCACACACTCTGGGGGTCCTTGTCATCACACAATCTGGGGGTCCCATCCTCACACACTCTGGGGGTCCTTGTCCTCACACACTGTGGGGGTCCCGTCCTCACACACTCTGGGGGTCCTTGTCATCACACAATCTGGGGGTCCCATCCTCACACACTCTGGGGGTCCTTGTCCTCACACACTGTGGGGGTCCTTGTCCTCACACACTCTGGGGGTCCCGTCCTCACACACTCTGGGGGTCCTTGTCATCACACAATCTGGGGGTCCCGTCCTCACACACTCTGGGGGTCCTTGTCCTCATGCACTCTGGGGGTCCCCCCCACAGCTGGGGAGCAGGGGCTTGAACCCAGATCCTTGCACATGGTAACGTGTGTGCTCAAGCAGGTGTGGCTGGCCCTGGCCCGCATTTGCTTTTGTCTGTATGAGACACCAGAGCGCCGCTCAGCTCTGGTGATTGTTGATCCCAGGGCCCACTTGGGCGGTCAGTATGCAGGTGCTGGGCCCACCCCCACAGCCTTTCCTGCCCTCGGCAAAGCTCTCCGCCGGGTCTGAGACTCCCAGCAGAACATGGGCTGAGCTGAGTGTGCGAGTGCTTCACAAATCGGAACAGAGGCCGTGCACTTGGGGTGCCGCGGGGAACAGTCGAGTGTGATGCTGGAGGGCCACGTGCATGTGTACACGTGTGTACGTGTGTGTATGCGCATATGTGCATGTGTGTGCATGTGCATCCATGTGTGCATGTACATTGTGTACGTGTGTGTGCATGAACGTGTGTATGTGTGCGTTGTGTATACCTGTGCATGTGTTGTGCTGTGTGCGTGTGTACATGTGTGTGTATGTGTGTGCATGTACATGGGTGTATGTGTGTGTGCATGTGCATGTGTGCGTGTGCTGGCGCTTGTGCACACACTGCCTGGACCTGCCCAGAGAAGGTGGTGCCTGCTGGCTAGAGTGTTTGATAAAGTGGCTGGTTTGTTTGTTCATTTGCTTTTTCTCCAGGGTTATTGCTGAGGCTCGGTGCCTACACTAGAATTAGAATCCACTGCTCCTGGAGGCTATTTTTCCCCTTTTGTTGCCCTAGTTATTATCATTATTATTACATCCCCCCTTCTAAAAAAATATTTATTCCCTTTTGTTTTCCTTGTTGTTTTATTGTAGTTATTATTGTTGTTGTCGTTGTTGGCTAGGACAGAGAGAAATGGAGAGAGGAGGGGAGGACAGAGAGGGGAGAGAAAGACAGACACCTGCAGAGCTACTTCACCGCCTGTGAAGCGACTCCCCTGTAGGTGGGGAGCCTGGGGCTTGAACTGGGATCCTTAAGCCGGTCCTTGCGCTTTGCGCCACCTGCGCTTAACCCGCTACGCTACCGCCTGGTCCCATTTTGGTTTTTGTTTTTTTGTTTGGTTTATGTTTATTTTGTAACCAGGGTTATCGCTGGGTTCAGTGACCGCACTATGTATCCACCGCACACTGCAGCCATTTTTTTCTTTTTCTTTCTGTTACACTTGATAGAACAGAGAGAAATAGAGGGGAGGGAGGGGGACAGAGAGACACCAGCAGCCCTACTTCACCATGAAGCATCCCCACTGCAGGTGGGCAGAGGGGGCTCGATCCTGGGTCCTGGGTCCTGGGGCTATGTGCACCTACCCAGGTGTGCCACTGCCCACCCGATAAAGTAAATGTTCACAAAGAGGGCATGGGGGTGCCTGGGAGGTGTGGGGGCAAGTCTAGGACCCTGCAGGCTCAGTCACCCGCCTGCCCTCCCCAGAGGACTCATAACACCCGGGGCTCAGAGTAGCCCCCCTACCCCCACCTCACCCATGTGGGGTCTGGGGTGAGGGCTCCTGGGGCCCTGTGCTGTGCCCTAGCAGGCGTGTGCAGAAGCCAGTGGGTGTTGGGGGGCTTCATACCCCCAGCCTGTGCCCACACTGGGGAGAGAACAGGCAAGGGATCACGTGTCAGCTGTGGGGGACTCTCAGAGGATCCCATGTCCCTCTCTGAGGTAGGAACCGAGACCTCCCCAATTCAAGGGAGGCTCTGTCTGCAATGGCCCCAGACCCTTGGTCCGTGGGCAGTCGGTGGGCAGACAGACCGAGGGTCTTGGGGAGAAAAGCGGCAGGTGTGGGCTGGCACGAGGGAGCCGGACCCACAGCACACAGGCTGAGCCCCAGTGCCCGCAGCCATCACGACCCGGGGCTAGGCTGGCTGGCTCGGCCGGCGTCCCCTGAGGTGGTCCCGGGAACAAGATGACAGAGGTCATGGAGGGTGGGGACACACGGCAACAGGACATCGGCCACGAGCAGCACCTGCCACGCTGGGGAAATACTGACTGAAAGCCGCTATTATTGTCGCCATGGGGAAATACTGACTGAAAGCCACTAATATTGTCGCCATGGGGAAATACTCACTGAAGGTGGCTATTATTGTCGCCATGGTGAAATACTGACTGAAAGCCGCTATTATTGTTGCCATAGTGAAATACTGACTGAAAGCCGCTATTATTGTTGCCATGGGGAAATACTGACTGAAGGCAGCTATTATTGTCGCCATGGGGAAATACTGACTGAAGGCAGCTATTATTGTCGCCATGGGGAAATACTGACTGAAAGCCACTATTATTGTCGCCATGGGGAAATACTGACTGAAGGTGGCTATTATTGTCGCCATGGTGAAATACTGACTGAAAGCCGCTATTATTGTTGCCATAGTGAAATACTGACTGAAAGCCGCTATTATTGTCGCCATGGGGAAATACTGACTGAAAGCCGCTATTATTGTCGCCATGGGGAAATACTGACTGAAAGCCGCTATTATTGTCGCCATGGGGAAATACTGACTGAAGGCCGCTATTATTGTCGCCATGGGGAAATACTGACTGAAAGCCGCTATTATTGTCGCCATGGGGAAATACTGACTGAAAGCCGCTATTATTGTCTCCATGGGGAAATACTGACTGAAAGCCGCTATTATTGTCTCCATGGGGAAATACTCACTGAAGGTGGCTATTATTGTCGCCATGGTGAAATACTGACTGAAAGCCGCTATTATTGTTGCCATAGTGAAATACTGACTGAAAGCCGCTATTATTGTCGCCATGGGGAAATACTGACTGAAGGCCGCTATTATTGTCGCCATGGGGAAATACTGACTGAAAGCCGCTATTATTGTCGCCATGGGGAAATACTGACTGAAAGCCGCTATTATTGTCTCCATGGGGAAATACTCACTGAAGGTGGCTATTATTGTCGCCATGGTGAAATACTGACTGAAAGCCGCTATTATTGTTGCCATAGTGAAATACTGACTGAAAGCCGCTATTATTGTCGCCATGGGGAAATACTGACTGAAGGCGGCTATTATTGTCTCCATGGGGAAATACTGACTGAAGGCAGCTATTATTGTCGCCATGGGGAAATACTGACTGAAAGCCGCTATTATTGTCACCATAGGGAAATACTGACTGAAAGTGGCTATTACTGTCGCCATGGGGAAATACTGACTGAAGGTGGCTATTACTGTCGCCATGGGGAAATACTGACTGAAGGCGGCTATTACTGTCGCCATGGGGAAATACTGACTGAAGGTGGCTATTATTGTTGCCATAGTGAAATACTGACTGAAAGCCGCTATTATTGTCGCCATGGGGAAATACTGACTGAAAGCCGCTATTATTGTCGCCATGGGGAAATACTGACTGAAGGCAGCTATTATTGTCGCCATGGGGAAATACTGACTGAAAGCCACTATTATTGTCGCCATGGGGAAATACTCACTGAAGGTGGCTATTATTGTCGCCATGGTGAAATACTGACTGAAAGCCGCTATTATTGTCGCCATGGGGAAATACTGACTGAAAGCCGCTATTATTGTCGCCATGGGGAAATACTGACTGAAAGCCGCTATTATTGTCGCCATGGGGAAATACTGACTGAAGGCCGCTATTATTGTCGCCATGGGGAAATACTGACTGAAGGCCGCTATTATTGTCGCCATGGGGAAATACTGACTGAAAGCCGCTATTATTGTCGCCATGGGGAAATACTGACTGAAAGCCGCTATTATTGTCTCCATGGGGAAATACTCACTGAAGGTGGCTATTATTGTCGCCATGGTGAAATACTGACTGAAAGCCGCTATTATTGTTGCCATAGTGAAATACTGACTGAAAGCCGCTATTATTGTCGCCATGGGGAAATACTGACTGAAGGCCGCTATTATTGTCGCCATGGGGAAATACTGACTGAAAGCCGCTATTATTGTCGCCATGGGGAAATACTGACTGAAAGCCGCTATTATTGTCTCCATGGGGAAATACTCACTGAAGGTGGCTATTATTGTCGCCATGGTGAAATACTGACTGAAAGCCGCTATTATTGTTGCCATAGTGAAATACTGACTGAAAGCCGCTATTATTGTCGCCATGGGGAAATACTGACTGAAGGCGGCTATTATTGTCTCCATGGGGAAATACTGACTGAAGGCAGCTATTATTGTCGCCATGGGGAAATACTGACTGAAAGCCGCTATTATTGTCACCATAGGGAAATACTGACTGAAAGTGGCTATTACTGTCGCCATGGGGAAATACTGACTGAAAGTGCTATTATTGTCGCCATGGGGAAATACTGACTGAAGGCGGCTATTACTGTCGCCATGGGGAAATACTGACTGAAGGTGGCTATTACTGTCGCCATGGGGAAATACTGACTGAAGGCGGCTATTACTGTCGCCATGGGGAAATACTTACTGAAGGTGGCTATTACTGTCACCATGGGGAAATACTGACTGAAGGCGGCTATTATTGTCACCATGGGGAAATACTGACTGAAGGCGGCTATTATTGTCACCATGGGGAAATACTGACTGAAGGCGGCTATTATTGTCGCCATGGTGAAATACCGACTGAAGGCGGCTATTATTGTCGCCATGGTGTCACTGCTGGCTAGCGGCCTCCTGCTCCCGGACCCGCCGTTCTTTCCGACACGTCACGTCACAGCGGTGGGTGTAGGCACAGCCACCCCAGGGAGGGCAGAGGGGCCCTGCTCACACCCCCATCCCATCCCATCCCATGGGGCTGAGCACCTGGGGCCAGGGCAGCTCAGGGGCCCGAGGGCAGCACCTCCACCCAGCCCCTGGGGAGTCCTGGGCTGCTCCCCTTAGCCTGGAAGCGTCAAAATAGCGGGTCCTTGCGCTTAATCCCAGACTTTGCGACAGCTGCAGCGCCGTCCACCTGCCAACCACCAGGGGCGGTGGCGTGCCAGGCAAGTGGCTGGGGAGGGGCCGGGGCTGCTGGCCGTTTCCCAGAAACACCAAGGCCCCCCTTGGGCTCAGCTCACTGGGCAGGGGTCCCTGCCAGAGGCCAGCTCCCCCTCGCGCCCCAGTGCCCTGCTCACTCCTGGGGGTCCTGGAGGGCAGGGTCACTCCCGTTCACCACGCCCCAGAGATGGGGGGGCGTGTGGGAAGCAGGAAGCGCTCCACGCCAAGGTCAAATGCGGGCCCAGGGGTGCTCTTTCTGGCCTCGGGGCAGCTTGGTCTGCTGGCCTGAGCTGTGAGCTCTGTCCCCCCTCCCCACGTCCTGGGGTCCTACTGCCCCCTACCCTACTCCCCCCCCCACCCGCCGTGGTGCCACGCAGCTCTGTGCCCTGGCCCTGCAGCTTATGCCCTCTGTCCTAAAATGATGGTGAGGCTGGGTCACACCACGGGCTGGTAACAGCAGTCACCCACGCAGGGCAAGCCTCAGGCCTTATAGCGAAGGCCCTGGCATCAGGTCAGACAAGCTGCCCCTCAGGGACACTGGCCACAGAATCAGGGCACCGTGAACAAGTGCCCACACCAGTGTCGGGGTAAAGGGCTGCGGTCATTGCAGCAGCTGGGAGGAGAGACGAGGCGAGCGCGAGCGGGACTCCTGGCACACCCAGACAGAACGAGACCGCCGCGGTCTGAAGCAAGAGGTGTGGCACTCAGCCTGCGGCAGGCTGGCCCGGGGGCCTCCATGCGGGACACGGCGCGGGCAGTGACCCGGGCCAGAGGCTCAGGGGACTGGCAGGCACGGAGGAGGTGCAGCCAGCCCAGCAGGTCATTGAGTGGGCCCTCCGTGTGTGAGCTCCCCGGCCAGGGCCCCTGTGGCAGCTGGAGGACCGGGCTGGGGCCGGGGCTGGTGGTGGGCTCTCTGGGCTGCGGCCTCCTAAACTCGGCAGGACAATGTAGGCACAGTTTGGGGCTGCTCAGCCTGGCAGAGGCGCTTGGGCACCTCCTGTAGCCTGGGCCCAGGGGGCACTCGGGGATCCCCAGGGAGTCCCAAGCCGGCTCAGGGCTGCATCCCCGGCGAGGCCCCTGCAGAGGGGCGTAAAGAGCTGTGTGGAAAGGAGGCTGCTTTATTCAGGCCACTCACACTGTTTCTCCTGGATGCTGACCATGGGGCCAAGGGGGGCCCTGGGAAGCTGCCCAAGGAGGCAGGGACGTGGCTGAGTCTGGCGGGTGACAAGGCTGGGGCCCAGTCAGGTGCCCCCAAAAGCCTGATTCTAGAACCTGAGCCCAGCGAGTCCCCAGGTGCAGACCCGGCCCCCAGACTCCAGGGCCCACTCCCTCACCCCAGGCACCTCTTCTGCCACTGAGAGGCCTGGGTGCAGGAGGGAGGGCCCCCAGACCGTGCCTCAAGGCCAAGGACAGTGAAGGACATTGGTGGCCCAGCTGGCCTTTGCTGGGCCCCGGCAGCCGGTGCATGGGGCCTTGCGCCAGGGGTCTCTCCGTCCGTCCGTCTCCCTGTCTGTCTCCCCGGGGTGCTCAGAACTCATCCTGGATGTGGAAGTGGGGCTGGTCCTCGGGCCGGAAGTCCAGGTTGGGGCTGCCGTCTTCGTTGAGGATGCGCCGTGCCGTGTAGCCCACGATGGGGTACTTGGCCTTGTACACCCTGCTGAACACGTCCTCCAGGGTGGCCAGCTCCTCCGCAGTGAGGCCCGTCTGTGGTGGAAAGCCCAGTCAGCTTCAGGCCCCCAGCCATGCCGGGTGACTGACTCCCTGAGGCAGAGCAGACGGACCTCCACAGCCAAAGGCCAGAGAGGAGGCAAATGTGAGTGTGTGTGAGTGTGTGTTTGTGTGTACATGTGAGTGTGTGTGTGCATGTTGTGTGAGTACATGCATGCGAGTGTGTGAGTGTGTGCATATGTGTGCATGCATGTGTGTGTGTGAGTGTGTGTGTGTGAGTGTGTGAGTGTGTGTGTATGTGTGTGCATGTGTGTGCACAGCTTTCTAAGTGACACAGGAAGTAAGGGTAGCAGAGACCGTGCCAGGGCTAGGGGTGGCACTCTGCACCCACTGTCACCCAGCATAGACGTATGCACCCCTCCCTCCTTAGCAAACTGTTTCCTGTCTGCTGTGCTTAGGATACCAAGTCTGGACGCAGCTGGGCCTTCCTGATGGGGTCACCCAGCCTGGGGGTGAGGGGACGCCCTCTAGCTGACACCATTTGTCCAGAGCTGCCCACAGCGGCCCAGGGGCCCCAGCTGAGGTGGCAGGTGAGGATGGCGCAGGGGGTAGGGCTGTGACCAGCACACATTCACACACGGGTGACACAGTGACATCTACTGCCAGAAGGCAGGTGGCGGCCATGGGGCAGTGTAGACGGGCCAGTGAGGGAGCGGGAGCGGTTTTGCTGCCCAGGGATCAAGAGGCTGTGCTGGAGGGTACAGGTTTAGACAGAGGCTCACGGTGTCGTGGGTGAGGTCCGAGGGGTCCAGCGACATCTTGGCCACCCCCCTAGTGGAGTCCTTCCCCGTCAAGGTGTTGTAGGGCGCTCCTGGGCCGTAGAACTCTGCAGGGAGCGGGGAGGGGCGTCAGTGTGGCCGGGAGCGGGGAGGGGGCCCAGCCGGCCCCTGGGAGAGGAGACCAATGACATCTCCCAAGCCACCCGCCACCCTCAGGAGGGAGTCACGCACACCGGGCCGGGAGGGGCTCTTTTCTAGACAGAATGAAAAATAATTTCCTAAAAGTACTTCAGAGGCAAACAAGAGGGGCTGAGCAGTGGTGGCACACCCAGCTAAGTGCACGTAGTACGAAGTGCAAGGACCCGGCTCCCCACCTACAGGGGAGGGGGCCGCTTCACAGGCGGTGAAGCAGGTCTGCAGGTGTCTGTCTGTCTCTCTCCCTCTCTGAGTCCCCTCCTCTCTCACAGTCCCTCTGTCCTGTCCAGTAAAAAAGGAAAAAATGGCCGCCAGGAGCAGTGGATTCCTAGTGCTGGCACTGAGCCCCAGTGAAAACCCTGGAGGCAAGGATTTTTTTTTAAAAATTTTAAAATACAAACAAGAAAGCATGTGGGAGCCTGGAAGGTGGGTGGCAAGCCAGCAGCGTTTGGAGTCAAAGGCCAATGACACCACCGTTCCCAAACCACCTCCTTGACCTCATCTGGGGTTTCCATGAGGGAAACGGGAAGCAGTGCCAGAATGTTCCACAGGGCTCCGTGGTCTTTGCTGAGTGACACTTTCCCCACGGCCTCTGCCAGGGTCTCTGTGGAGTGTTGGGGGTGGGGGTGAGGGGCGCCCTGGAAACCAGGATCCACCAACCAAGCTGAGCACTGACCCTTTCCAGAGGTGACATCGAACACCACGCCCTTCACGGCCATGTAGATGGGCTGGTCTTCCTGGAGGCAGAGAGAGGCGTGAAGCGGCAGGCGACAGAAAGTCTGGCACCTGTGCCCAAGGCCACGGCAGCTCGTGGAGCCCGGGAGAGTCACACAGGCCCCGGGGGAGAGAGAACTGAGACAGCGGCCCCACGAGCACAGGGAGGCACTGCCATCAGCCCCACTGCCATCGGCCCGACTCTCCAGGCAAGCACCCCGCCTTCCCCTGGGGCTTCACATACTGCACCCAGGCAGAGGGCTGGTGAGGGGACCCTCTGGGTGCCCCCATACTGCCTGCTGGGTGTGCTGGGGGGTGTTCAGCTCTGGCGGCTGTGCCCCTAGCCCAGCCCCAGGGCACAGGCACCAGGAGGGTCTGAGGAGTGGGCTGCAGAAGGGGGCTGGGCCAGGTCAGAGGCTTCTGGGCCTCCAGGGACCCTCAACCCACGGCCCCACCCTTCTCAGGCCCCCCACCAGGTCCTGGGACATCTGGCCCCCCACCCCGCATTCCTCCAGGCCTGTCTCAGTCCCAGGGTCCCCATCGGCCTCCCATGCCCACCCCCACTCCAAGGTCCCCAAGTCCTGTCTTCTCCCCAACTCCACCTCGATCTCGCCCCCTCCCACACCCCCACCTTCCAGAGGCAGAAGCCCCCAACCCTCGCCCCTCTGTCCCCAAGGCCCCCTGGGCCCCCCAGAGCCCCCCCACTGGACCCTCCTGGAACTCCAGGGCCTCCTCAAACACCCCGACCTCTGGACTCCCTCAGACCCTCCAGTGCCCCCCCTGAGCCCAAGGCTCCCCCAGGCCTCCCTCAGTCTCACCCTGGACCCTCAGGCCCCCTCACACCTCCCCCAGACACCCTGAACCCTCCTGAACCCCCAGGTCTCCTGTCCCCCCCCAAGGCCACCCCCAGGGCCTCCCTGAACCCCCCCAGGCCTCCCTCAGTCCCACCCTGGACCCCCAACCCCCCTCAGACGCCCCAAACCTCCCCCCAGTCCCCACTGGACACGCAAGCCACCCCTCCCCAGCCCTCCTGAACCCCCAGCCCCCCTGCAGGACCCCCACAGATCCCCAAGGACCCCCCTGGGCCCTACTTGGACCCCCCCATGCCCCCGGGCCTCCCTCAGTCCCCCAAGGCCACCCCCACCCCCCCGGGCCTCCCTCAGTCCCCCCGGGCCACCCCCACCCCCCAGGCCAACCCCAGGCCTCCCTCAGTCCCCCCAGGCCACCCCCAACCCCCGGGCCACCCCCAGGCCTCCCTCAGTCCCCCCAGGCCACCCCCATCCCCCCGGGCCACCCCCAGGCCTCCCTCAATCCCCCCGGGCCACCCCCATACCCCCGGGCCACCCCCAGGCCTCCCTCAGTCCCCCCGGGCCACCCCCATCCCCCCGGGCCACCCCCAGGCCTCCCTCAGTCCCCCCGGGCCACCCCCATCCCCCCGGGCCACCCCCAGGCCTCCCTCAATCCCCCCGGGCCACCCCCATCCCCCCGGGCCACCCCCGGGCCTCCCTCAATCCCCCCGGGCCACCCCCATCCCCCCGGGCCACCCCCGGGCCTCCCTCAATCCCCCCGGGTCACCCCCATCCCCCCGGGCCACCCCCAGGCCTCCCTCAGTCCCCCCGGGTCACCCCCATCCCCCCGGGCCACCCCCAGGCCTCCCTCAGTCCCCCCGGGCCACCCCCATCCCCCCGGGCCACCCCCAGGCCTCCCTCAATCCCCCCGGGCCACCCCCATCCCCCCGGGCCACCCCCGGGCCTCCCTCAGTCCCCCCGGGTCACCCCCATCCCCCCGGGCCACCCCCGGGCCTCCCTCAGTCCCCCCAGGCCACCCCCATCCCCCCGGGCCACCCCCAGGCCTCCCTCAGTCCCCCCGGGTCACCCCCATCCCCCCGGGCCACCCCCAGGCCTCCCTCAGTCCCCCCAGGCCACCCCCATCCCCCCGGGCCACCCCCAGGCCTCCCTCAGTCCCCCCGGGCCACCCCCATCCCCCCGGGCCACCCCCAGGCCTCCCTCAATCCCCCCGGGCCACCCCCATCCCCCCGGGCCACCCCCAGGCCTCCCTCAATCCCCCCGGGCCACCCCCGGGCCTCCCTCAGTCCCCCCCCCAGGGCCTCCACGCGGCCTGGCTGCCCCGGCACCTCCACTCCGGCGTAGCGGGCCAGCTCCTCCTCCGTGAACAGCCGCACCGGGGGACCCCGCTCGGCGGGGCGCAGAGTCTGTCCAGCCCCGACCGCGGGCAGCCCCGAGATCAGCGCCACCACCAGGGCCAGAGTGGCCAGCCGCCACCGCCCCGGCCCGCAGCCGGCCATGGCGAGTGCGGACAGGAGGGGCCCGGCCCGGACACGCCCACCTTCTGGACACGCCCAGCGCGCCTGGCCCCGCCTACTTAGTAAGGGACACCGCCCACCGCGCCTGGCCCCGCCTACTTAGTAAGGGACACCGCCCACCGCGCCTGGCCCCGCCTACTTAGTAAGGGACACCGCCCACCGCGCCTGGCCCCACCTACTTAGTAAGGGACACCGCCCACCGCGCCTGGCCCCGCCTACTTAGTAAGGGACACCGCCCACCGCGCCTGGCCCCGCCTACTTAGTAAGGGACACCGCCCACCGCGCCTGGCCCCGCCTACTTAGTAAGGGACACCGCCCACCGCGCCTGGCCCCGCCTACTTAGTAAGGGACACCGCCCACCGCGCCTGGCCCCGCCTACTTAGTAAGGGACACGCCCAGCGCGCCTGGCCCCGCCTACTTAGTAAGGGACACCGCCCACCGCGTCTGGCCCCGCCCCCTGAGCACGCCCACCGCGCGGGAGGCCGCAGGCTTTGCTGAGCCCCGCCCGTAGACACGCCCACCATCTGGGACCGCTCGCACTCGGGGCCACGCCTACAGACACGCCCACAGTAACGGAGGCCGCCCATTCGTCGGGCCACGCCCGTGCCCGGCATAAGCCCCGCCCCTCCCGGGCCTCGCGGGGCCTGCAGCCAGAAGACCAGAAGTTGGTGTAACCCCAGACTGGGCTGCAGCCTGCAAACCGAGCCAGAGCGACCTGTTGCCCTGGCTTCCTTGATTAGCTCTTGATAAGAACCAGAGCTGTCCCAGGAAAGTGGGGCAAACTCCATTAACCCACTTTTCTTTTCCATGATCTTTCTTTATTCTTTTTTTTTTTTTCTTTTTGGTGGCACTGAGGACTCATTCATGTATATCTTCACCCTCCCGCCAACTTTTTCTTTCTGGAGTGAAGAAGAGACACCAGAGCTCTAGAGTTTCCTCCCGTGCCATAGCACCTGCCTTGTGGTGTCTGGGTTCTAAGCTGGGCCAGAGCGAGGCGCCTCCCCTACCCGGTGAACTTTGCTTCCCAGCTGTGTTTACATCTGGGTGGGGTGGGCTATAAAGGGTGGGCTCCACACTGGGGCCCTTGGGTGGCTGTCTGTGCCATCACTGGACACGTCCGTGAAGCAGGGCCCGAGGTGGGGACAGGGAGCTGGGTGGGGTGCAGCCCCAGGTGGGCTGATGGGGAAGGGGCATGTGTACGGAGGGGACAGTGGCTCCCCAGGGGGAAAGGTGGCAGAGGAGGGGGTGGCGGGGGTCTGAGTGCCTGAAGGGCCCGCAAGGAGGGACAGAGGAGAAGCAGGGGTAGGGGTACCTCTCTTGTGGACCTTACGGCTTGTTTATATTGTATTTATTTTTTTTTTTTCTTCATTGCCACCAGGGTAATCACTGAGGCTCGGTGGCTGCACAATGATTCCACTGCTCTTTGTGGCCATTACTCTTCTTCTTTTTCTTTTGTTCCTTTATTATAGAGACAGGTATAGAGAGGGAGAAAGAAGAAGAGAGAGGGGATCGGGCGGTAGCACAACGGGTTAAGCGCACGTGGCACAAAGCACAAGGACCGGCGTAAGGATCCCGGTTTGAGCCCCCAGCTCCCCACCTGCAGGGGGGTCGCTTCCCAGGCGGTGACGCAGGTCTGCAGGTGTCTGTCTTTCTCTCCCCTTCTCTGTCTTCCCCTCCTCTCTCCATTTCTCTCTGTCCTATCCAACGACGACAACAGTAATAACTACAACAATAAAACAACAAGGGCAACAAAAGGATATAAATAAATATAAAAACAAAAGAGGGAGCAAGAGACAGACACCTGCAGCACTGCTCACTGCTCGTGAAGTGCTCCCCCGCAGGAGGGGACAGGAAACACACCTGATGAACTTTTTCTAGACGGAGGGAGAAGGAGCCAGACTGAGAAGGAGACACACAGCACTGCTCCACCGCTCGTGATGCTACCACTTGGCGTGGTGCTTCCACTGGGCGGCTGGGTACACAGCCCAGGTCCTCGTGCCTGGCAGAGTTTGTGCTCCATCTGGTGAGCCATCTCCCACCGTCTATCTATCTATCTATCTATCTATCTATCTATCTATCTATCTATTTATTGCCTCTGGTCGCCGGGGCTCTGTGCCACCAGCACTGTGAACCCACCACTTCTAGTGGCCTTTTTTCTTTTTTCCCTTTTGTTGGATAGGACAAAGAGAAATTGAGGGAGAGGGGAAGACAGAGAGGGAGAGAGAAAGAGAGACACCTGCAGACCTGCTTTGCTGCTCGTGAAGCGCTCCCACTATAGCTGGGGAGCCGGGACTGGAACCCAGGTCCTTGGGCACATCCTTGCATGTAGTGTTACGTGCATTTGACAGGATGCACCACCACCCAGCCCCCCACCCCATTTTTATTAATCTTAAAATTGTACATGCTTTTATTTGTAAGAGAGGGAGGCCAGAGCACCACTCAGCTCTGGCCTACGGTGGTTCGGATTGAGTGTTGGGCCCCGGAGACGTCGGGCGGACAAAGCCCTCACTCTGCATGGAGCTGTCTCCCCGCCCGCATAGCCTGTTTCTGAGTGACTGACCTTTCAGTTGAGCAAAAACCGAGGGCTGAATTGAAGCCAGCGGGAGACACGGGCTGTGAGAACAGAGAGCAGAGGCCACTGTGGCCTCCAGATAAGGTGACAAGATGTGGCCGGGCCTGCCTGCTGAGACACGGATGTGAGACCCCGAGGGGCTGGCATGACCCCTGAGACAGGAGAGCTGGTGGGGAGCAGCTCTGGGGGAGAACGGGATCCTGGGGGCCTGTCCAGCCTGAGGAGGGTACAGCTAAGTGCAGGGATCCGGTTGGGACTGTTCTGAGTCTGGAGCTGGGGGACACGTTCCTGGCTGCAGAGGGAGGGTGAATCACTATGCAGTCTGTGCTCATAGTCACAGGGTGGGGGCGCAGGTGTGGGGCTGAGCTCCGAGGACATGCGTGTGGCCAGGGAAGCACTGAGCTCTCGGGGTCCACCAGCATTTTGTGGGGTGAGAACCCTCCAGCAGAGCCCAGAGTGGGGCTCACTAGGTCATCCTTGAATGCTGTATGAGACTCGCTTCATGCTCAGCAAACGCTGGGGAGCAAGGACAGGCCTTCATATTTTCCTTTTATCCCTTAAAGATGTATTTAATTTTATATTCATTCATTTTAGTGAGTGAGGCGCGCACACACACACACACACACACACACACACACACACACACACCAGGGCCCTGCTCAGCTTTGGCTGATGGGGATTGGACTGGGACCTCGGAGCATCAGGCATGACAGTCTTTTGCAAAACTGTTAAGACATTCCTCAGCCTAGATGTATTTATATAATAAAGCAATAGAAAGGAAGACGAGAGAGAGAGAACTAGAGCACAACTCTGGCACATGCTTATGCCCAGGACTGAACTTGGGACCTCACACTTGAGAGTCTAACTCTATTCACTGTGACTGTGAACTATTATTATTATTATTATTATTATGAAAGACTGATCTGCTTATTTTGTTATATATATCAGAGCACTGCTCAGCTCTGGTGTACTGTGGTACAAAGGCCTGAAGATCTGAGAGGCTGGAGCCTCTCAGATCCTCAGGAAGTAGAGTCTGTTTGCATAACCATTACGCTACCTCCTCCCCATCTGTTTATTTCGTGACCAGAGCACCTGGATTATGTAGGAATCGAACCTGGGGCCTTGGGCATGCACTCTGCTGCAAAGCTACCCCTTCTGCTTCAGTAGGAACATTCTCTGGCCAGACCATCCCTCAGCTCTGACTCCTGGCAGTGCATTCATGCGCTCCTGTCATCCCTCAGCCACCGTGAGAACCACTGTCACCCCAGGAAATGGATGGTGCCCTGCAGCGTGGCCACGTGCGTCTCTTGCTCACAGTCACAGTGGGACACAGCTAGGAGGGCTCGGGCACACGCCCTGCAGCCCTGGGTGGCTGTACCTCACCTTCGTTGTTGGTCAATCTCCATGGGACCCTCATGGACCCTATGAGTCCCTGCCCAGCCTGGCAGTGCACCCCCTCCCACAGGTGAAAGGCCCTGCAGCCCTGGGCTCGAATGTCACTGGGTCACGTGCCGCCCAGCCCCTCCCCTCCCCGAGGCTCCCTCCAGCTGAGACTTCCTCCAGCTGAGACATTTTGACAGTCAGATCTAACTTCTGCCTCCCCGAGTCCATCAGCCAGCAGCTCCCACACCCCGGGCTGGCCCCTACTTCCTTCTCTACTTGAACCCAGGCTCATTTTTTCCAAAGGAACCAGCGGGCCACTTAGGAGGACCATGGAAGCTGTTCTGAATCTGGCCGCATAGCTGCGGGCTAGACCTGGGTTTAGCAGGTGATGGAAGCCGGGAGACACCCCCCAGGGCACCCCGAGCGTCAGGGCTGCTGCAGAGAGGCTTGTGGCAGTGGTCTGCCCATGGGGCCCTGGCGCAGGCTGGAGCCATAGAGCCCGGGGTGTCCCCGCTGCCGTCCCCAGCCTCCTGTGGGCTTGCCTTGTCTGGACCTGTACTCAGGGCAACATCAGAACTGGGGGGGGGGGGGTGCCAGCAAGCTCAGGTGGGCACAGCCCTGGACTCCTGAGCACCCTCCAGCAGCCCCCACCATGGCCCCCATCTGCTGCTGGCTCCCCAGCCTGGGCTCAGACCCACCACCAGGGGACACCCCTGGAAAGCCACACCGACCGCTACTTGCAGTCTCGCACAGAGCGTTGTTTGTTGCTCGGGGAGTCCTTGTGCTCAGTCTTGCACTCTGCGGGTTTGAGTCCCCGGTGAGTGTCAGACTCGCTGGGTGACGGGGGCAGCAGGGACCCGACTCAGCACCCACCTGCTCAGACCTCACACTGGGGGAGACTCGGTCGTCGGCCAAACTCAGGCCAGAAGCGCAGCAGGCAGGGCTGGAGGGGCAGTGGGGTGGCCACGGGGGCCAGTGCAGATTGGGAGGTGGAGAAAGGCCAGGAGGAGGCATGGAAGTGCGAGAGACAGGGACAGGGAACAGCATTCCGGACAGGGAACAGTCAGGGCAGAGGCCGCCAGCACTGGCAGATCGAGCTGGGGGCAGGGTGACCTGGAGGGTGGGGCTGCGGGACAGATGCCAGGGATCCAGAGGACTTTGGCTTTGGAGAGGCCAGAGAAGGCCAGTCACGGTCACAAGACCTGTGTTTTGCTGACTGCAGTGGATGGAGCACTAGCTTCAGGCTGTCAGGAAAGAGCGAGCAGCTGGGAGGAGCGGCTGGAAGCGGCGTGTCAGCTGCACGGCTGCCTTGAGTGTGTGGGGCCCCGGGCTGATCCCTGGCACCACAGTGAGGCAAAATAGACAAAACCAGGTAAACAGCAAAAATGTCTGAGTGGTTTTCTGCTCTCCCTTTGTCCCCAGCCCCCATTAAAAAATAAAATAAAAGTGACAGGGCTAGGAAGTCTGGCGGTAGTTAAGCGCAGGTGGCACAAAGCGCAAGGGCCGGCGTAAGGATCCCGGTTCGAGCCCCCGGCTCCCCACCTGCAGGGGAGTCGCTTCACAGGCGGTGAAGCAGGTCTGCAGGTGTCTGTCTTTCTCTCCCCCTCTCTGTCTTCCCCTCCTCTCTCCATTTCTCTCTGTCCTATCCAACAACGACAACAACAATAATAACTACAACAATAAAGCAAGGGCAACAAAAGGAAATAAATATTTTTAAAATAAAAGTGACAGGGCTAGCAAGATGGCTCACGTAGCTAACGCACCTGCTCTGTCATGGGATGACTCGGGTTCGAGCCCAGCCGCCACTGCACTGAAGGAAGCTATGCTGTGGTATCTCTCTGTCTCCCAGGCTCTGTCTTCCTTCTCTCTCTCTCTCTTTCCTGTGCCACCAGGGCTATTGCTGGGGCTCAGCTCCTGTACAACTCCACTGCTCCCAGTGGTCTGTCTTGATTTCTTTTTCTTTTTCTTTGATAGAGACAGAGAGGAGCAGAGAGGAAGAGAGGGGGGAAAGTGTGTCTCCGGCACTGCCCACCAGGAACCTTCTCACCCTGCAGGCGGGAAAGGGAGTCCTTGAATTCAGTAATGGCCTAACCCCTCTGTCTCTCAGCTCTGCCTCTGTCTGAAAAGGCTGGTCCAGGGACAGTGGGGTCTGGGCGTAGCCATGCACTTCCGGGTCCCCGCAGGACACAAACCCTGAGGCTACCAACAACCCAGTTATTCCTGGTGGTTCTAGGGCTGGAGGGTAGAGACAGAGGTGTCAGGCTGCCTCCCCAACTCTGGATAGAATCCCCCCTCACCTCTCCCAGCTTCCGGTGACCTGCAGGTGAAGGATTAAAGTCACCCTCGTGAGCAGCTACGGCCCATCTGTCCCTCTGCACAGTGTGTAAGGACACCACCACTCAGAGGCATCAAGAAATTGCCTCACTTAGAATGACTTCATCTTGGTTTTTAAATGTTACCTTTCTTTAGAGGCATCGGGAATGGAAACCAGCATCTCACACACACAAGGCGTGTGCTCTGCGCTGAGCTTCAGGCCTGGCCCCAAGGCGGCCCTCCCTCATGACACCTGCAGCACCCCACTTCCAAACAAGCTCGTGTTCGTGTTCTGAGCCACCACGGGATTCGGACTCCAAGATACCTCAGATGTTTCCCTGGGGGTGGGCCGGGGTGGGGTGTCAGGGGCTGAGGTGCCCCATGACAGCAGTTTAGGGCACAGAGGGACACTCGAGTCCTGTACACAGTGGAAAGCAACACCGCCTAGGTCCCAGGGCCAGAGGGACACCTGACAAGGGGGAGGACAGTGTGGGGTGCAGAGTGTCTAGGAGGCAGGGCAGGGAGGCTTCGCAAGGAGGAGAGGGCCCCGAGCCCCTAAACCCACAGGTCCACAGAGAGCCCCAGGGAGTGGCCACCTGATGGACAAACCGGGCGGCACTTGTGACCTTGACAAGGAAGTACTGTTTCAGGAACTTGAAAAGGAGGAAAGTTTCAACAAGAGAGGAGAGAGGCTCTGGGGCTGCCAACACACAAGGAGACTGGTGTCCGCCGTGGGGCTCTTAGGAAGGGTCCCAGCAAGGACGGGTTGGAATCCCACAGCATGATAAGGGATCGAATGGGGGCTGGGATGGAGAGACAGCTTGATGCTTCCGCAGAACTCTCCTGCCTGAGGTTTCAGGCCCAGGTTCAACCCCCTGCAGGGTCTGGTAAATGATGAAGGAAGGAAGCCAATGTGCTGTTGTGATGAGCGCCTGTGGAGACCAGAGTCCCCTCGCAGACCGACAGCCGTCCAGCCCGCAGTATGTCAGGTGTGCTCACGGGCAGACGGACGGACCTAGGTTTCCCGTGAGTTTCTGAAAGAGTCAGGGGCCGGCGGCCGTGGGGTTTCTTCACTGCGTGAGAGAGCGGCCAGTGAGCTGTGTTTCTAGCAAGTCTCCAGTCAGAGGCGTCTCCCAGCCTGTGTCATCCACACGGAGCCAGGACATTCTTTTCTTTCTTTCTTTCTCATTTTATTTTTATTTTTATTTTTTTACTAGAGCACTTCTCAGCTCTGGCTTATGACGGTGCAAGGAATTGAACCTGAGACTTTGGAACTTCAGGCATGAGAGTCTCTTTATGTAAGCATTATGCTCCAGGACGTTCATTTTCTTTGTTTCTTTGTTTCTTTTTTCTTTTTTTGCCTCCAGGGTTATTGCTGGGCTCATGAATCCTGCACCATGAATCCATCGCTCCTGGAGGCCATTTTTTCTCCCTTTTGTTGCCCTTGTTGTTGTAACCTTGTTGTGGTTATTATTGTTGTTGATGTCGTTCCTTGTTGGATAGGACAGAGAGACATGGAGAGAGGAGGGGAAGGCAGAGAGGGGGAGAGAAAGACAGACACCTGCAGACCTGCTTCACCGCCTGTGAAGCGACTCCCCTGCAGGTGGGGAACTGGGGGCTCAAACCCGGATCCTTACGCCGGTCCTTGTGCTTTGAGCCACGTGCGCTCAACCCGCTGGGCTACCGCCCGGCTCCCCAGGACGTTCATTTCAATCCTACCCTCCCAGTGAGTTGGGGCCCAGCTGTGTGTGCGGCGGAGGGCAGGCCCTGGGCTGCTCCCCTCTCTCCCTCGGGCCCTGACTTGGCTCACACTCAGGAACATGGTGCTCCAGGCTGGGTGTTTTGATGATGTGCAGGGACTTTAAGGGGTGCTGTATCTCCTCTCTGCTGGGGGTGGGGATGGGGGCTGTGCATGGTGGGGTGCAGGTGCGCTGTGGGGGGGTGCAGGTGTGCTGCGGGACGAGGTGCAGGTGCGCTGCGGGGGGGGGCAGGTGTGCTGCGGGACGAGGTGCAGGTGTGCTGCGGGACGAGGTGCAGGTGTGCTGCGGGACGAGGTGCAGGTGTGCTGCGGGAGGGTGCAGGTGTGCTGCGGGAGGGAGGGTGCAGGTGTGCTGCGGGGCGAGGTGCAGGTGTGCTGCGGGAGGGAGGGTGCAGGTGTGCTGCGGGAGGGAGGGTGCAGGTGTGCTGCGGGAGGGTGCAGGTGTGCTGCGGGGCGAGGTGCAGGTGTGCTGCGGGAGGGAGGGTGCAGGTGTGCTGCGGGGGGGTGCAGGTGTCCTGCGGGGCGAGGTGCAGGTGTGTTGCGGGGAGGGTGCAGGTGTGCTGCGGGAGGGAGGGTGCAGGTGTGCTGCGGGAGGGAGGGTGCAGGTGTGCTGCGGGAGGGTGCAGGTGTGCTGCGGGAGGGAGGGTGCAGGTGTGCTGCGGGAGGGAGGGTGCAGGTGTGCTGCGGGGAGGGTGCAGGTGTGCTGCGGGGAGGGTGCAGGTGTGCTGCGGGAGGGAGGGTGCAGGTGTGCTGCGGGACGAGGTGCAGGTGTACTGCGGGAGGGTGCAGGTGTGCTGCGGGAGGGTGCAGGTGTGCTGCGGGAGGGAGGGTGCAGGTGTGCTGCGGGAGGGAGGGTGCAGGTGTGCTGCGGGAGGGAGGGTGCAGGTGTGCTGCGGGAGGGAGGGTGCAGGTGTGCTGCGGGGCGAGGTGCAGGTGTGCTGCGGGAGGAGGTGCAGCCAGCCTCTGTGCTGGGGGAGCAGGTGCGGCGCTCTGGCCCCTCCAGGGACAAAGGACTCAGGTCCCTCCCCGCCCCGGCCCAGGTGTGGCGCGGGGGTCGTCCCGGGCCTGCAGGCGCGAGGCAGCCGTGTGTGTGCGGGGCGCGGGCTCGGGGCGGCGCAGGTCGGAGCGGGACTGAGAAGCAGCACCTGCGGCCCGGTCCATGCAAACAAACCGTCTACACGTGGTCACCGCCCCGCCCCAGTCACAGAGCAGCGGACACCCACGGGCGTAGCACCCCGGCCGGTGGACCCGGCCCAGCAGAGGCGAGTGATCAGCCCGCGCGAGGCTCAGCGCCGGAGGCGGGACTACAGGCCGGAACTACAACTCCCGGCGTGCTTTGCGCGGCAGCGCCCGGCACATGCGCAGACGACCGCCCCGCCCCGCTCCGCCGGCTCCTCGGAACAGTCTGGCCCGCGGAGCCGGCAGGTCTGGGGGGCCGCGCACCCTGCGCCCCGGCGTCACGGCCATGATGCGCCAGGAGCTCTCCACGGCCTACCGCGAGGTGCGGCTGCGCGGGGGCTGCGGGGAGGCCGCAGGGGGCTGGGGGTCGTGGGGAGGGGGCTGCAGGGGAGTCTGGGGAGGGGGCTGCAGGGGAGTCTGGGGAGTGGCTGCAGGGGAGTCTGGGGAGGGGGTACGGGGGAGTCTGGGGAGGGGCTGCAGGGGAGTCTGGGGAGGGGGCTGCAGGGGAGTCTGGGGAGTGGCTGCAGGGGAGTCTGGGGAGGGGGCTGCAGGGGAGTCTGGGGATGGGGCTGCAGGGGAGTCTGGGGAGGGGGTACCGGGGAGTCTGGGGAGGGGCTGCAGGGGAGTCTGGGGAGGGGGTACCGGGGAGTCTGGGGAGGGGGCTGCAGGGGAGTCTGGGGAGGGGGTACGGGGGAGTCTGGGGAGGGGCTGCAGGGGAGTCTGGGGAGGGGGTACGGGGGAGTCTGGGGAGGAGCTGCAGGGGAGTCTGGGGAGGGGGTACGGGGGAGTCTGGGGAGGGGGCTGCGGGGAGTCTGGGGAGGGGGCTGCAGGGGAGTCTGGGGAGTGGTTGCAGGGGAGTCTGGGGAGGGGGTACGGGGGGAGTCTGGGGAGGGGGCTGCAGAGGAGTCTGGGGAGGGGGCTGCAGGGGAGTCTGGGGAGGGGGTACGGGGGAGTCTGGGGAGGGGGCTGCGGGGAGTCTGGGGAGGGGGCTGCAGGGGAGTCTGGGGAGTGGTTGCAGGGGAGTCTGGGGAGGGGGTACGGGGGAGTCTGGGGAGGGGGCTGCAGGGGGGTCGTGGGAAGGGGGCTTCGGGTAGTCTGGGGAGGGGGCTGTGGGGAGTCTGGGGAGGGGTGCGGGGGAGTCTGGGGAGGGGGCTGGGGTGGCGCTGCGGACTTGTTGGCAGGTGGATTGCACCTGGCGGGCACCTTTGCCCCCCCACCTTTGCCCCCGCCCGGGTCAGGCAGCTCCTCCTGGGCTGCAGGGCTCCTGGCCTGGGAAGTGCGGTGGCTCCCAGGCTCCTGGCCCCTGGCTGAGACACCCCCCCAAGCCCCCTTCCAGAACCTTCTCTGGCCTGGGCTTCACCTGGTGCAGCGTCTGCCCTGCACCCCCACAGCCTCATCTCCTTGGCTGAAGGGAGGGACACCTGGGCACCCCGGGCACCCTGACACCCCGACACCCTGACACCCCGGGCACCCCGACACCCCGGGCACCCCGACACCCCGGGCACACCGACACCCTGACACCCCGACACCCTGACACCCTGGGCACCCTGACACCCCGACACCCTGACACCCCGGACACCCCGACACCCTGACACCCTGGGCACCCTGACACCCCGACACCCTGACACCCCGGGCACCGTGACACCCCGACACCCTGGGCACCCTGACACCCCGACACCCTGACACCCCGGGCACCCTGACACCCCGACACCCTGACATCCCAGGTACCCCGACACCCTGACACCCCAGGTAGCCCGACACCCTGACACCCCAGGTAGCCCGACACCCTGACACCCCGGGCACCCTGACACCCCAACACCCCAGGCACCCCAACACCCTGATACCCTGGGCACCCTGACACCCCGACAGGCACCCCGACACCCTGACTCCCCGGGTACCCTGACACCCCGACAGGCACCCCAACACCCCGACACCCTGACACCCTGGGCACCCTGACACCCCGACAGGCACCCCGACAGGCACCCCGACACCCTGACACCCCAGGCACCCTGACACCCCAGATACCCCAACACCCTGACACCCCAACACCCCAGGCACCCCGACACCCTGACACCCCGACACACTGACACCCTGACCCTAAACGGGAGGCAGGCTGCATATTCTCGCTGTGCCCCCTGCCATGTCCTCTGCCCTCTACCCTGCCACCTGTCCCCTGCCCTGCCACCTGCCCTGTCCCCTACCCTGCCCTGCCACCTGCCCTGTGGGCGCCTGGTGGCTTTCAGCCCTCCCCGGGACGCGGTGCCCTGGTGCCCGGCTGCAGGTCCCGAGGTCCGCGCCAGCCCTGGGGGAGAGGCCCACACGCCCTGCCTGCCTCCAGCCTCTCCTGGGACCCCGGCCAAGTCACAGAGCCCCCAGGCCCCTCCCGTGTGTGCAGGCTGCTGGCAGTGGGGGAGGGGCCGGGGCTGGGCACACAGGTGCCGTCCAGGCCGGGTAGCCCCAGAGGCGGGGGGTGGGCACTGGGGGTCCTGCCCTGGCAGGCGGGTGCTCACTGGCCAGGCGGGCTCCCAGGGTGTGTGAGGAGACGGGCAGGTGCCCTGCTTTGGGGGCAGGGCCAGGGGGAGCTGCTGCCCAGGACCCCTCCCCTTGCCTTCCCTTCTTAGTTAGGGCCAGCTCCCATGCCTGAGGGCCGGGGTTCGAGTCCCAGCACCACTTGCAGCTCCACGAGTGGCGGAGCCGTGTGCCGTGTTGTGTCTCTTCTGTCTTTCTCTAGAGTAAAGTGAAAAGTTGGCCCCAGAGAGTGGAGTCTCCAGGACTGCAAAACAAAAGGTTTTTTTTTAACCAGAGCACTGCTCAGCTCTGGCTTATGGCGGTGTGGGGGGTTGAACCTGGGACTTGAAAGCCTCAGGCATGAGAATCTCTTTGCATAACCATTACGCTATACCCTCACTCGCAAAACATTTTTTTAATTAAAAATATTTTTATTAATATTTATTCATTGGCTAGAGACAGAGAGACAGGGAAATGGGAGACAGGGAGAGAGAGACGCGTGCTGCCCTGCTTTACTGCCGTGAAGCTTCTCCCTGCAGGTGGGGGCCAGCGGCCTGAACTGGGAACCCACCACTCCTAGCTGCCATTGTTCCCTTTTTTAAAATGTATTGTTTATCTTTACATTTTTATTTGATAGGACAGAGAATTTAAGAGGGGAGGGGAGATAGAGACCTGCAGCCCTGCGTCACCACTCGTGAAGCTTCCCCCTGCAGTGGGGAGTGGGGGCTTGAACTCCGGTCCCTGTGCGCTGTAACGTGTGCATTCAGGGAGCCGGGCGGGAGCGCAGCGGGTTAAGCGCATGTGGCACAAAGCACAAGGACCGGCGTAAGGATCCCAGTTCAAGCCCCCGGCTCCCCGCCTGCAGGGGAGTCGCTTCCCAGGCGGTGAAGCAGGTCTGCAGGTGTCTGTCTTTCTCTCCCCCTCTCCGTCTTCCCCTCCTCTCTCCATTTCTCTGTCCTATCCAACAACAATAGCAACAACAACTACAATAGTAAAAAAAACAAGGGCAACAAAATGGAAAATAAATGTTAAAAAGGTATATATATATATATATATATATATATATATATATATATATATATATATATATATATATATATAAAAGTGTATTCCACCAGGTGCACCACCACCTAGCCCCGTCTCCCCGTCTCCACCCTCTCCCCCCCTCCCCCGTCCTAGGTCTTCAGAACCCTCGCTCAGCCCTGGGAGGCTGGTGACTGTGTCCTGCTGGTGGCACCCTGCCCCCGGGCAGGCGATGAGGCGGCTCGAGGTCTGTCCTCATCACCCTCTGGCAGACTTCAGCCCGTCCTCTGTCCTGCCCCCTCCCCCTTAGGCCCACCCCTGACCCTGGGAAGTGGCTGGGTCACGGGCCTTGCAGCCAGATGGGCAGCGCCCAGAGCTCATATGCAGCCGGGCATGGGGCTGCTGGCTGCTGGCTGCTGGTGGCCGCCGAGTGCCACCTGGCTGGGTGTGCCCATGTCCTTCACCGTCCCCTCTCTGTCTTCGCAGCTGAGCGAGGAGCTGGACCAGGTGGTGGAGAGCTCGGAGCTGGAGAAGGAGCCCAGGGTCAGAGTGCAGGGCCCAGGTGGCCTCCCAGGTGAGTGGTGGGGCTGGGGACCCTGGTGTCGGAGGTGAGTGCGCGAGTGACGGGGAGGGGGGCTTTGTAATCTGCCCTGGCTCAGGGGCTTCACTGATACCTCAGACCCACCCCCACCTTCCAGAGGAGCGTCTCTCCCGCGGCCACTGCCCGGCTCTTGTGGTCAGGGTGCGTCAGACCCCTCCCTTCCGCCCTGCCTGGCAGCCCCACCTGCCACTCACATGACTGCGGGGCGACACCTGGGAGCCCAGGTGTAGACCCTGTTTCCTCCAGGTCCCGGCTGGGGGCTCTGCTCACCTGTCCCTAAGGGGCCCTGAGCTTCCTGTCCCCAAGCCACGTCCCAGCTCCACCCCTTGAGCCTGGGAGCCGCTCTTATTTGATTTTGGATAGAGACAGAAATTGAGAGAGATGGGGGAGATAGAGAGACAGAGAGATGCCTGCAGACCTGCTTCACCGCCTGTGAAGCGACTCCCCTGCAGGTGGGGAGCTGGGGGCTCCAACTGGGATCCACACGCGGGTCCTTGCGCTTTGCGCCACGTGCGCTTAACCCGCACCTCCCTGGGCCCCGCTCTGGGGCCGTCCCCACGAGCCTGGTGGCTTCCTTCCTCTCTGCGCTGGCTTCCTGTGCCCGTCTCCTGCAGAGCCTCCTTCGCTGCTGCGTGGGCAGCAGGGGCGGCGTCTGTTCCTCTAGGAGTGTGGACCCCCCCCACCCCAGGATTTGTGGTCACCTGGCTGGTGGAGTGGGGGCTGCTGGTTGAGGAAGGCGCCACTGACCCAGCTGCTGGGGCCCAATGGAGGGGGGAGGTCCTGCACCCCGTGACTGGTCTGGGGTGGGGGGAGGGGGCCGGACCGGGGTTGAGCCTGACCCGGGTTCCAGAAGACTGGCAGGAAGCTGGCGATGCTGCCAGTTTCTGGGGGCTCTTCTGCCCGTGGCACCGTGTCTAATTCCTGTCCGCCTCGTGGGGCCTCTCCTGGCCGCGTGTCCAGCTCAGGGATGGGGCGTCATCAGTGAGGCCTCAGCCCCGCCTGTGCACCTCTGCGACAGGTGACCGCAGCCTGTGGCCTCCCTGGGCTCAGGCGGGCGACGCAGGTGTGGACAGACCCCTGGGAACCATACCCCCTGCTGCCCTGGGCTCCAGCCTCCAATCTCGGCCCAGCTGTGACCCCACATCTCACCGTGGGCCTCTGCCCCCGCCGCCCTCTGCCCCGTAGCTCCACGTGCGGGCAGAGGGGCGGCCCTGGGGGTGGCAGACTTGCAGGTGTGAGGCCCCGGGTTTGATCTCGGGCGTTGCACACACCAGAGTGTCCTCTGCTTCTCTGGCTCGGCACAGAGACTCGGGCCAGGAGGCAGCCCACCCAGTAGAGCGCACGCTTGACCACACACAAGGACCCAGGTTCAAGCCCCCGGCCACCACGTGGGAGCAGGATGGGAACGGGAAGCTTGAGAAGCAGTAAAGCGGTGCCGTGGAGTCTCTGTCTCTTGCTGTCTCTCTGTCTGTGAAAAAAATAGCAGAGTTCTCTGGGGACAGTGGGGTTGTGCAAACGCGAAGTGGCGGTGGGAAAAAAAATGATTCAGGGCTTGGGATCCTTGTCTGCCGCTCGGCTGGCTGTGTGCTCGCTGCGCAGAGCTCTCGCGGGTGACGCGGTCCCATTTGTTGGCTTCTGCTTCTCGCCGTCGGAGACGCGGCCACAGACAGGCAGAGGCAGGTGGCGAGGTTCCAAGACCCTGTATTGCTTCCTGCCAGTGTGCATTTGTGGTGAAGATAGTGGTCTGTCTATCTTCACGGAGCATGGCCTGGCCGTCTCTGCTTCCTTGCATTTTGTCCCAAAGAATGTGGTGTCATTTTTGACGGCAGAGTAGTACTCCGCAGGGTACACTGTCCATAATTCCTTTATCCAGTCACCTCCACGGTCACTGTCGGCCGCTTCCGTATTCTGGTTGTTGTGATTAAGGAACTTGTTCACAGTGTCCACACAGGGCGTGTCTGACCCATCGAATTAGTTTTTCCTTGTCTTCTGGATCAGTTCCCCAGAATGGAATTGCTGGGCCATAAGGTGTTTTCCATTTCTTTCTTTTAAAAAAATATTTATTCATTTATTTATTCTCTTTTGTTGCCATTGTTGTTTTATTGTTGTAGTCGTTGCTGGATAGGACAGAGAGAAATGGAGAGAGGAGGGGAAGACAAGAAGGGGAGGGAAAGACAGACACCTGCAGACCTGCTTCACCACTTATGAAGTGGCTCCCTGCAGGTGGGGAGCCGGGGGCTCGAACCGGGATCCTTAGGCCGGTCCTTGAGTTTTGTGCCAAGTGTGCTTCACCTGCTGCGCCACCGCCCACCTCCCGGTGTTTCCCATTTCTTACTGGCTCAAGGCGTCTCTAGTCTTCCAGCGAGGCTACACACCTGTCTGCATTCCTAGCGGCAGTGCACCGGGGCCTGTCCCTCCACATCCTGCCGCCTCCTGGAGCTTCCTGTGTGTGGACGGAAGCCCTTCTCCCAGGTGTGAGGTGGCATCTCAGTGGAGTTTTAATTAGCATTTCTCCGATGATGTGAAGTAGAGCATTTCTTCATGTCTGGACCTGAGCTTTTATTTTTGGAAAGACTTGATTACTGTTTCAACTAATTTTTTTTTAATTATTTATTCCCTTTTGTTGCCCTTGTTTTATTGTTGCAGTTATTATTGTTGTTGTTGATGTCGTCATTGTTGGATAGGACAGAGAGAAATGGAGAGAGGAGGGGAAGACAGAGAGGGGGAGAGAAAGACAGACACCTGCAGACCTGCTTCACCGCCTGTGAAGCGACTCCCCTGCAGGTGGGGAGCCGGGGTTCGACCGGGATCCTTACACCATTCCTCGCACTTTATTCCACCTGCGCTTAATCCGCTGCGCTACTGCCCGACTCCCATATATATATATATATATATATATATATATATATATATATATTTTATTTCCCCCAGATCCCTGGTGAGCTCTGGCTGACAGTGCTGCTGGGGATTGAACCTGGGACCTCAGAGCCTCAGCAGGAGAGGTATTTTGCAGAATGAACACTTGTGCCATCTCCCCAGCAGTATTTCTTCTTCTTTTTTTTTAAATTTTTCAAAAATATTTATTCATTCCCTTTCATTGCCCTTGTTTTATTGTTGTAGTCATTGTTGTTGTTGATGTCGTTGTTGTTAGATAGGACAGAGAGAGATGGAGAGAGGAGGGGAAGACAGAGAGGGGGAGAGAAAGACAGACACCTGCAGACCTGCTTCATGAACCGTCTGTGAAGCGACTCTCCTGCAGGTGGGGAGCCGGGGGCTTGAACCAGGATCCTTACGCCAGGCCTTGCGCTTTGCGCCGCGTGCCTTAACCAGCTGTGCTACCACCCAGCCACCCAGAGTTCTGAATCTTCACCCTCCCCACTGCAGTCCACCACAGTTCTTCTAAGGCTGTAGACACGGGCCAGCCCTCTTCTCTACAACTGTCCGTCCCCATTTATGCAGAGTTGCCGCACAGTTGCCCCTTCTTTTTCTGACTCAATCCTCCCTTTCCCTCTAAGCCACTCATAGCATCGTGGCTACCTCCGTATGTCCCTCTCCTTTCCCTTCTCTCTCTCTGGGTGCTGATGGAGCTGGAGTGCAGAGTCCTCTTATCTTCCTCCTGTCACTTCTCCCCCCGGGAGTGTGGATCAAGGTTGTTCATGGGGAGCAGAAGGCGGGAGTTCTGACTTCTGCAGCTGCTTCTCCGCTGAGCCGGGGCTCTGCCAGGTGGATCCACACCCCCGGCCTGTCTCTCTCTCTCCCTAGTGTCCCAGAGCTCTGGAGACGTGAGGGTCCAGGACACACTGGTGGTCGTCTGCCCAGAGACGTCGGGTGGAGTCACGGGAGCACCTGCAGCCTGGTGTCTGGAAGGCGGTGTGACCCCAGTTGAGACAAGATGGTTCATGACCAGGAGCCAGGAAGTAGGATCAGAGCAGATGAGCTTAGGGGTTTAGGGTAGAAGCAAGCTAGGAGAACCATTTCAGGCGCGTTCCCGGGGGAGGTTTGCTTTTCGCAAAGAACAAGCTCCTGGTTGTCTCTGTGAGCTCTCTTCTGTTCTTTTATTGAAAATATTCCTTATTATCGGAGACAGAGAAACTGGGAAGGAAGGGGGAGATAGGGAGAGAGACAGAGAGACTCCTGCAGCCCTGCTTCACCACTTTGAAGCTTCCCCCCTCTGCAGGTGGGAACCAGGGGCTTGAACCCGGGACCTTGTGCGCTGTGATGTGTGCGCTTAACCAGGTGCGCCACTGCCTGGCCTGTCTTTTGTTTCTGATTCATTTACTTCTGCTCTTTTTATGATCTCTTCCTCCCACTTACTTTGGTTTTCTTTTCTAGTTTCTCTCAATGGGAGATATTTTTTAAATATTTTATTTATTTATTCCCTTTTGTTGCCCTTGTTTTATTGTTGTAATTATTGTTGTTGTTGTTGTCATTGTTGTCGGATAGGACAGAGAGGAATGGAGAGAGGAGGGGAAGACAGAGGGGGAGAGAAAGACAGACACCTGCAGACCTGCCTCACCACCTGTGAAGCGACTCCCCTGCAGGTGGGGAACCGGGGGCTCGAACCGGGATCCTCACGCCGGTCCCTGCGCTTTGTGCCACCTGCGCTTAACCTGCTGTGCTACCGCTGACTCCCCAGAGGTTCTTTTTAATGAGATTTTTATTTTCCCTGAAGTAAGCCTATGTTTATTCCCTTTGTGGATGTGCTTATTTATTTATGAGGAGGAGCAGAGCGGGAGCCGGGCTGTCACTCTGGCACGTGTGACACCAGGATCAAGCTCCGGGCTGGAGTTAGTGCAGAGTTCCGTCTGCCGGTCGCTAGGCCTGTTTCTCCCAACGGCTGCCCGGCACAGGCTCTCTGGTGGGCCGTGTCTCGGGGCCTTTGCGTCATTTCTGATTCTAGTGTGGGTCGCACACTTCTCGGACCACGGTCAGCTCACACCCACCACCACAGCTCTGTCCCCACCCCGCCTCCGCTGCATAGTGCCCACCAGTCTTACAGGTTGCTGGCTTCTCTCTATATATATCTCTTTTTTTTCTTCAAGTTCCTGTGTGTCAGCTCTCTAGATTCCACGGAGTGAAGCCATCTGGCAGTTGTCTTTCATCTCTCATTTCGCTAAGCTTCATCACCTCCAGCTGCAGCCATTTTGTCCCAAAGGACACAGTATCATCTTTCTTGATTGCAGAGTAATATTCCATGGAATATGTATCCCATATATATTTTTTTAACCTGAGACCTGCTCAGCTCTGCCTTAAGGTGGTGCAGGGGATTGAACCTGGGACTTTGGAGCCTCGGGCATTAGAGTCTCTTTGCAGAGCCATTATGCTGTCTACCCCCGCCCTATCACATACCTTCTCGAGCCAGCCATCTGCTGACGGGCAGCTAGGCTGCGTCCGCTCTCTGCTGTTGTGGAAACGCGGCTGTGAGCACAGGCTGCGCGCGTCCCTTTGTTAGTGCTCAAGTGTCCACTGGAGAAATGCCCGAGAGTGGGACTGCTGGGTCATAAGGTCATTCCGTCTCGGCGGGGT